>NW_013952745.1:58363-59694 GCF_001266775.1 Austrofundulus limnaeus
AGAGACAAACGAGGAGGAGGACAAGACGAGGACACAAAGACAAACGAGGACACAAAGAGACAAACGAGGACACAAAGACAAACGAGGACACAAAGAGACAAACGAGGACACAAAGACAAACGAGGACACAGAGAGACAAACGAGGACACAAAGAGACAAATGAGGACAAATGAGGACACAAAGACAAACGAGGACACAAAGAGACAAACGAGGACACAAAGACAAACGAGGACACAGAGAGACAAACGAGGACACAAAGAGACAAATGAGGACAAATGAGGACACAAAGACAAACGAGGACACAAAGACAAACGAGGACACAGACAGATACTTGACTTTAACCTGTTCAAACCTGGAGGAAAGTTTCACTTTGATGAAATATTAAAGCTGAAACATTATTTTCAGTCAGGAACAGGAAAGTTGGATAAATGTGTTTCTTCAGAACGAGCAGCGTCTGAATTATCAGCTCCTGAGACTCTTTTTAAAAGTGAACTCTGTTTCCTGGATTCATGCTGAACCCTGAACTGTCAAACAGCAAAAACCAGTTCAAATCCAGAAAAATAAACCTGAGTTTCTGCTGGTTTGTTCAGTAAATTCTGGTTGTTTCTGTGTGTGTGTGTGTGTGTGTGTGTGTGTGTGTGTGTGTGTGTGTGTGTGTGTCACTGTCCTCCTACACTGCCAGCAGCTGCAGATAAATCAGATAAAGCAGCAGGTGAACCTCAGACCACCATGGAGGACCCTCAGGGTCCGGGTGGAGGTTTGATTTAAGTGATGGGGCGTGGTGGGTGGGCGGGGTTTACCTGCCGTTCTTGTGTATCGTGTTCGGGGTGGTCCGACAGTGGGTGGTCCGTGTCATAGCAGCATCTCTCTCACTGTCCCACCCACATTTCTGCCAGCTGATTGGACGGCGGGGTGTGGTAACCTAGCAACCCTGAAATATCTCCCAGCATTCCTCGGGGCTCTGTCTCGTCCCTCTGGACTCAGAGGATTCAGCCAGCAGCAGCATCGGAGCGACTCCCACTCAGCCAGCAGGAAAACAAGCGGACATATCTGAGGCTGATGATGTTGCCATGGTAACGGGAGGTGGTGCTCGCTGCAGGATTTAGGAAGTGAGTCGTGTGGTGAGTGTACGGAGGAGGAGTCTGGTTTCATGTTGCTTTGAGTCGACTGCATCTGCAGATCTTCATCAATCAGCAAAACATAAAACCTGCTTCTAAAAATACATGCAGCTCCAACCGATGTGTGTGTTCAGGAGGACAGATGTGTGTTCAGGGGACAGATGTGTGTGTTCAGGAGGACAGATGTGTGTGTTCAGGAGGACAGATGTGTGT
>NW_013952745.1:64354-65863 GCF_001266775.1 Austrofundulus limnaeus
ATGTGTGTGTTCAGGAGGACAGATGTGTGTTCAGGAGGACAGATGTGTGTGTTCAGGAGGACAGATGTGTGTTCAGGAGGACAGATGTGTGTGTTCAGGAGGACAGATGTGTGTTCAGGAGGACAGATGTGTGTGTTCAGGAGGACAGATGTGTGTGTTCAGGAGGACAGATGTGTGTGTTCAGGAGGACAGATGTGTGTTCAGGATGACAGATGTGTGTTCAGGAGGACAGATGTGTGTGTTCAGGAGGACAGATGTGTGTTCAGGAGGACAGATGTGTGTGTTCTGGAGGACAGATGTGTGTTCAGGAGGACAGATGTGTGTGTTCAGGAGGACAGATGTGTGTTCAGGGGGACAGATGTGTGTTCAGGAGGACAGATGTGTGTGTTTTGTCTCCACAGTGTATTTGTGTCCTCTCTGCTCATGTGACTGACACCTGATCTCTTTATTGAGCTGATTATTGATCAGCTGCAGCTCATAGATTGTAACTGATCACTCTGTAGAGACAGAATGTCGCCTGTCTTTTCCTTTTCTACAGTTTCTTTTTTTTTTAGTCACATTGTTGTTGGTTGTTGTTTTTTTTTATGTGTTTTCACTGAGTCAGGATTTGTTTAGTTTAAATTTTCTTCTTTAGTCTTTAATTTGATCATTTTCTCTTATGGTCAGAAAAACACTGAGAGCTTAGTTTTCAAAACTGAGATAAACATTCATGAGCTAAACCCGGGGCTAAACCAAGCTGAAAACAGACCTTATCAACCAAACAGCTAGAAGTTCTGCAAGCAGCAAAGCTAACATTAGCACAAAAAGGTAATATGAACAAAACTGTGGCTAAAAGCGATAAAATGTGCTAAAGCTAGCATTTGCATAACAAAATACTAATGTAGGTAGGTAAAAATAAATAGAGCAGAATGGTAGCTAAAAACACAGCACTGCAGCTAAAGGTAGTAAAATGCTAACTATTAGCAGCACCAGAAGATAAAAATAACCTCAGAAGCTGAAGCTGATTGTTTTTGATGAGCTGAAGATATGCTAACTCTGAGAATTTGATAAAAACCTTAAGAGGTGTCTTGGTTCTGATCAGTTTTTGGGTCTCTGGTTCTTCGGCTCGAGGGTCTCTGGTGAAAGTAGCTCCCAGTCGGCCTGTAAACATCCCATTAACACATGAATTATTCAGAGCGTCACCCGAACCCTGCAGGGATCCATACTGGGTCTGGGCTCAGAGTCCAGACTGACCAGATTCTGACAAACCAACAGACGTCAGATTTATTATTTAAAGACAAAAACAGCTGAAACTGTTGCAGCTGTTTGAAGCTTTGTGGGAAGTTTGTGCAGCACTTTACTCTGAAGGTGGCTTCATAAAGGATTTATTAATATGTTGTTATAAACACTTTATAAATCAGTTATTACTGACTGAGAGTTTCTTTAAATGGCCCTGTGATGGACTTGCGACCTGTCCAGGGTGTACCCCGCCCCTCGCACTGTGACTGCTGGATATGGGCACCAGTGACC
>NW_013952745.1:66635-67877 GCF_001266775.1 Austrofundulus limnaeus
GCTAGCAGCCTCGCACCGAGGACCTATCCACGTCATCATTTACCCAGAATGCTTTGTGTGGAAATAAAATGGCTCCGTCCATGTAATATATGTTTCAAATTTAGTTTAAAAGTGATAAAAACTAAACAGCCTACAGTATTTTTACAGTCTTTATTTTACAGTTAAAATATTTGTTTATCAAATAAAGTCTAATGTTACAACTAATCGAGGATCCTTTAAAATGCATCCAGTGGTTCATGAGATATTTTGCTAACAGACAGCTAATGGTTTGATCAGCTGCAAATGTGATCCAGTTTGGCGTTAGCCTCATGAACTGGTGTGTTTTTCAGGTTCTGATCGGGCCGGCGAGCCCAGAACACGGACCCCTGCGGACACCATGATCCCTTTCTCTGTCTGAGGTACCAACAAACACACGGAGCTGCGTGTTTCCAACACCTCCACGTGTTCCTGGAACAAAACAGCCCTGACTCTGGAATCATCCCTTTGTGACTCGGAACAATACGAAGCTGCAGCAAAGCATGCTGGGAGTTCTGCTCACAGTCTGAGAATTACATCCAAACAAATAATCTGACCAGGGCCAAATCCTGCTGTCACGAGTCCCAGATCAGGTCTCTGTGGTTAGCCTAGCTTAGCACAAAGACTGGAAGTGAAGGGAAACTGTTAGCCTCCTGCTTTTTACTCATCTGCTCTGATTTAATCCAGTAAAACTTTTCATCCTGCATGATTTATTTTTACAACATAAAATTATTATTATTATTATTAAAGTTATAAGCCTGTGTGTTGGTGACAGAGTTGTGCTGCTCTCAGATCAGTTAGTGGACTGGACCCTGCTGGATTCAGGACATTGAAAGAAACAATGTTTTTTTTTGTTATTGAAAACTGAAAAATGTTAAAAATATAAAAACGTATTATTCTGAAGGTTTCCCATCATAACCGTTTTTCATTTTTCACAGTTTAACTTTCATTCTGCATCTTTTACAAACCATTCATGTCTCCCTCAGGATCTGACCAATCAGCAGTTATGATGATGCCTAAGGTGAGCACAAAGACGTTTTATTTGTTATTGTTTAGATGGATGAAATATTTATTATTACATCACTTGGTTCAATTTTCTTTTTCACATATAGGAAAAAACAGAAATGATGTTTTTTCATGTTTCATGTCAACATAAAGCTGCTGAAAGACTGCTGACCTCTGACCTTGGTGTGTGTGTGTGTGTGTGTGTGTGTGTGTGTGTGTGTG
>NW_013952745.1:68047-71094 GCF_001266775.1 Austrofundulus limnaeus
GTGTGTGTGTGTGTGTGTGTGTGTGTGTGTGTGTGTGTGTGTGTGTGTCAGCAGCAACTGGCCCAGACATCTCCAGGAAGCGTCCTGTCTCTGCGGGGGACCAGTGTCCCAGGATCCCCTGCTGCTGCCATCGTGGTGAGACTCAGACTCCAGATCCGTCATCTTCAGATTAATCTGTAATCTGTAATCTTAACCCCGCCTCCTCTCCCCCCTAACCCCACCCCTCTGCAGGCCCGGGTGGAGGACGGCGTCATCGGCTACAAGGACCTGGCAGCGCTGCCCAGAGACAAAGCCATCCTGGACATCGAGAGACCCGACCTGATGATCTACCAGCCGCACTACAGCTACAGTCCTCTGGAGGTGAGCCCCAAGTCATGGTCCAACACCCTGATCAGGGTCCAGATAATCCAAACATCCTGCTCCGACACCCTGATCAAGTTAAAACTCATTCTCTGTCTTTTAGTCGTAAAATCTCATCTTCATGGGTTATTTTACTTTATCTTACAAACACACTTCAGCCAAGGGATCCTGATGTTATCAGTCCATGAAATGGACGTTATTGGGCGTTATCAGTCCCATACAATGGCTTCAGAGGGTCCCTACTGCTCCAGACTGTCTCGACAGTGCCCCCTATTGGGTTAATATATCAATGACAATGAATGTGTAAATAACCAAAAGATATTGTAATACATTTATTGTGTCAGTGCCGGTTTCGAACCCTGGTCTCCCGCTCCGACGCTCTACCCATTGCCCTAATGAAAGGCCACAATGTTCAGCTGTTGGAGGGCGGTGTCTTTAGTGCTAACCATGTCATTTGCTCTAACGTTAACCTTAGTGGCTTTAAGCCTCATATTAACCAGTTTTTTATGCCTCATATTAACCAGATAGTGGTTTTATGCCTCATACTAACCATCTGACGATCAGAAGCCATTCTATGGGACTGATAACGCCTAATAACGTCCATTTCATGGATGATAACATCTGAAGTGGGTGCTTCAGCCTTTTCTATAAACAAACACATCTGGTCTCAGGTTTTATTTACGGATCTTTAATTTACAGATGATTGACTTCATTTGCTGAAAGAGTTTGATCTGTATGTTTGTTTGTTTGTTTGTTTGTTTTCTCCTCCTGCAGAGGTCTCTGTCTCCTCGCTCCATCTCTCCTCCTCCCTCCCCAGAGGTAAATAAAGTTTCCACACTTCCTGTTTACATTCTGATGTTTCATGTTCAGATTTATCCTGGCTGTGTCCATAACTAACTACTGGTTAGGGTGGGCCGGGTCCTTGGTAGACCAGGAAAAGCAGAAAAAAGCAGGCTGTGGATTTGGACGGTCTAGCCTCCCCTCCACCCCGGCATACGTCCAGTCGCCCATCAACCATGACGACGCTAAACAGAAGCAAAATTAGATCAAAATTAGAAAAATATCAATACATTAGCATTATTAATACCACAAAACAATAAAATTAACTTAAAGGTAATATTTGAAGAACTAATTGACCCGCTGTAGGTTCATGTTTATTTCGCGTTTTTATGATAAAAATAATACTTAAAAACATGTCCATACAAATGATAAAAGTATTAGAATTACAACCGCTAAAATGTTTTAATTTTTATATCGCCATATTTTTATTTAGAACGTATTCTTTTCTCTCGCTTCGTCCGCCATTACTAGCATAAAAAAAATCTCAGGTCGGGCTGCAATGCATTATGGGATATGGTGGGCCGGGAAGGATCCATCGGACCTGTCCTTCGATTCGGGCCAAARGRAGGWYGTATTTGTCGGCCGCATCGGAGGAGTCTTCGGTTTTGGACGTCCTTCGTCGCTGCGCTGTGACGTATGTGGACGATGAATTCGACCTTCGGAGGACCCGTCCTGTCGTTTTAAACACAGCCTCTGTCAGTAAATCAGACAGGAACACATCAGGTCAAAGGTCAGGGGTCAGGGAACTGATTGTTTAAATAAAAATAAAACCAAAGCATTTTGAGCTTCGGCTGTTTGTAGCCGAGGGTTTGCTTCATTATCAGTGTTATCAGAGAAACACCTGAACCAGAACCAGTACTGGACCCCCTGGTTGACACAGTTCATCCTGAGGGTCCAGCTATGTTGAGGATTTCCCAGCTGTCATTAAACACACCTTCGCCCTCTCACCTTACCTTCACAGAACTTGTCCAAGGAGTGCAGGGAGTGGCCGGAGAACCGGTCACCTGGAGGTTCCTCACCTTGTTCCACCATCCAGAGCAGCAGAACCCACAGCTCCCACACACCTCCTGCTCTGAACACCCCCACCACCCCCAACACCCCCAACACACCCAACACACACGCCCTAGGTACCAAGAGTACGGTGCAGCACTTTCACAGGCCCGGTAAGAACTGGATCTTTATTTAAAATCAACACAAAATGATTTGAACAGATTTTAAATTTATTTTATTTGTGTTTTAACTTTTTATTTTTATTAATTTGTTAGAAAACGGCTCCAACATCTATAAGAAGCCTCCGATCTACAAACAGGGTGAGTTTCATGTTTTACTGGATCTGATTAACCTGGACAGACCTACAGAACCACAGATCCACAGAACCACAGAACTACAGAACCACAGATCCACAGATCCACAGATCCACAGAACCACAGATCCACAGAACCACAGATCCACAGAACCACAGATCCACAGAACCACAAATCCACAGAACCACAGATCCACAGAACCACAGAACTACAGAACCACAGATCCACAGATCCACAGATCCACAGAACCACAGATCCACAGAACCACAAATCCACAGAACCACAGAACCACAGATCCACAGAACCACAGAACTACAGAACCACAGATCCACAGAACCACAGAACTACAGAACCACAGATCCACAGATCCACAGAACCACAGATCCACAGAACCACAAATCCACAGAACCACAGAACCACAGATCCACAGAACCACAGATCCACAGATCCACAGATCCACAGAACCACAGATCCACAGAACCACAAATCCACAGAACCACAGAACCACAGATCCACAGAACCACAGAACTACAGATCCACAGA
>NW_013952745.1:72145-73487 GCF_001266775.1 Austrofundulus limnaeus
AACCAACCAACCAACCAAACAACAAAAACCAACCAACCAAACCACCCACCAGCCACCATCCAACCAACCCACCCACCACCAACCAACCAACCAACCAACCAACCAACCAACCAACCAACCAACCAACAACCCACCCACCAACAAACATCTAACCAACCAACCAAGCAAGCAACTAACCAACGCACCAACAACCCACCAACCAACCAACCAACCAACCAACCAACAACCTACCGACCAACCGATCAACCAACCAACCACAACCAACCAACCAACCAACCAACCGACCGACCGACCGACCAACCAACCACAACCAAACAACCAACCAACCAACCAACCAAACAAACAAACAAACAAACAAACAAACAAACAAACAAACAAACAAACAAACAAACAAACAAACAGGTTTTTTTCATAATAACAGTGTGTATGTTGATGAGATGATATGTTCAGATTTACCTGCAGACCTGCAGAAACAAAAAAACAGAAATCAGTTTTTACAAAGTTTAGACTCAAACAGAAAATAAAAATATAATCTGAAATGTGTGTGTTTCTGACCCGTCTGAGTTTTCTCTGAGGAGCTGAACTCTGCAGACTGCAGCTGAAAACAAACAAACAAACAAACATTGGTCTCTGTGAGGCTCGAGCTTATTGACATGTCTCTGATCAGGAACTCACCCTGGACAGGCCGCTCCTGGAGGATGCTGGGAAATACACCAACCTGGACACACTGGACCCTGACAATAAACAAACAAATAAATAAACAAACAGCTTGTTTACCAGCAGAAACCTCTGTTTGTTTACACCCAAAACACTTCTGTTTTTGTTTGTTTCATTTAAAAACAAACTGTAAACAGATGCTGTTGCTGTAGAGAGGTGGTAAATAAAATGTTTGTTTGTTTGTTTGTTTGTTTGTTTGTTTGTTTGTTTGTTTGTTTGTTTGTTTGTTTGTTTGTTTGTACCAGCGTTCTGGCTTTGGTCCGGCAGAGATCGAGTTTTCCTCCTTAAAGGAGCAGCAGATTTGTCCAACTCGTCCTTCAGGATGATTCTACCCAGATTGGACTGGATCTGAAACAAGCAAACAAACAAACAAACAAACAAACAAACAAACAAACAAACATCATAAAGGAGCTCTTTGATGTAAAACCTTGGTTTAAACCTGAGTTTCTCTCACTTTGTTCAGCTCTTGTCTCTGAAGAGTTCTGAGACCCCACAGCTCATCACCTTCCTCCTCCTCCTCTTCATCACCCCCCTGCTCCTTCTGCTTCCACTCCTTCTCTGCAGGGAGGAGAAGGGAGGAGAGGAGAGGAGAGGAGAGGAGAGGAGAGGAGAGGAGAGGAGAGGA
>NW_013952745.1:74295-78881 GCF_001266775.1 Austrofundulus limnaeus
GTTGGTTGGTTGTTGGTTGGTTAGATGTTGATTGGTTGGATGGTTGGTTGGTTTGTTGGTTGGTTGGTTGGTTGGTTGGTTGGTTTGTTGGTTGGTTGGTTGGTTGGTTGGTTGGTTTGTTGGTTGGTTGGTTGGTTGGTTGGTTGGTTGGTTGGTTGGTTGGTTGGTTGGTTGGTTGGTTTGTTGGTTGGTTGGTTGGTTGGTTGTTCGTTCGTTCGTTCGTTCGTTCGATCGATCGTTTGTTCATTTGTTTGTTTGATTGATTGTTTTATTGTTTGTTTGTTTGTTTGTCAGAACGGAGACTCCAGGATGGACAGAGGGAACTCCCTGCCCAGCATGTTGGAACACAAGGTCAGAAAAGTCAAAACAGATTCATTTCAACATTTTCAGCTTCTTGAAAAATGTTTATTGATGTAAAATAACTTCACTGTCAGACTGAGTTTCATTACCTCAGCATCTAAAACATATTTTCACTAAAGGATAAAAGTCTGTATTCAGAAACATTCAAATATTTTGTGTAATAAGATGATTTGATGCGTTTGTTCTAAAAGCTTTGACAAAGGTAGAAGTGCGCCTCAAACTGTGCTGCTAAACAAACCGATGACTCAGCATTTAGAGCAGCAGACAGCAGAATCTGGACGCTGCAGGTTTCAGTGTCTGAAAGTGTAAGAATCCTCTCTGATGAGGTTCATTCTTCTTGTTTATCTCCTGGGAGCAGGTTTATCCGTATGAGATGCTGGTGGTGACACACAGAGGACGCAGCAAACTTCCTCCTGGAGTGGACCGAACCAGACTGGAGGTAAAACAAATTAAACTTTAAAGGGCCTGTCACATCAAATTTTTGTTATAAACATAAATGTTTTTTTAAAGAGAACATTGATAACATGTTGCAAAACAAATTTCATGTCACTGAGATGAACGGTTGT
This sequence comes from Austrofundulus limnaeus, assembly GCF_001266775.1. NCBI lineage: Eukaryota > Metazoa > Chordata > Actinopteri > Cyprinodontiformes > Rivulidae > Austrofundulus > Austrofundulus limnaeus. The sequence continues at coordinate 75,222 of NW_013952745.1, forward strand.
TGAGATATTTGCTTGTGAAGAAACAGGAAGTGATGTCAGAGGGGAACGTCTGCATGTAAACAGTGTTGTTACAAAAACAACACAAACTGAAGAGAAGAATCTGATGTTTCTTTTGATTATTTTTAGTTTCTATCAAAGAGAGGTGAGGAAGAGTTAAAGTTTAAATAATTTAGTTTTGATAAACAAAGACCAGAGAGTTTATTTTATTGAGTTTCTCTTTGATGTCACTTCCTGTTTCACTTTGAGCCAAATTCAAAAGAAAATAGGCCAGTTTTGAGACAAAATGGGTAAAATTGCATGTATTATGCAAATTTCTTGTGTAAACATGTTTTCTCTGACTTTTTGTATTTGAAGGATAGGCACGTCACAGGAACTTTAATATTTATTCAAACCAGTTCCTGTTTCTGATGAAACTGTTGCTCCGCCCCCTGCCTGCAGAGACACCTCTCTCAGGAGGAGTTCTTCAGCATTTTCGGGATGACCATCGAGGACTTTGACCATCTGTCCCTCTGGAAGAGGAACCAGCTGAAGAAGAAGTTCTGTCTGTTCTGACGTCTCCGGGACCACCTGTCCCAGAACGCCCCGCTCTTCCCGGGCCGAGCGGCGGGAAGCGGCACAGACTGTCACCTCCAGGCGTCTCCAGCACCGTGGACTCTCGGGGTTTGGGTTGTTGTTTGTTGCGGAGGGAGGCCGGAGTGGTTTTAGAGTTCTGCTGCACACGTTCCTGTCACCGGTTTGACCTTTTAGAGCTGCAGGACAGCAGCTGTAGTCACGAGCCACAAAAATAACGAGCCAGCACCAAAAACTAAAATAAAATAAAATAAAATAAAAAAGTGAGTTCACAGAGAGAGGAGCTGCAGAGTGAGTTCTGGTGGCGAGTTTAAAAAACCGAATTTGTGGGTTCAGGTGGGACCGGAAGAGACCCGCTCCATCCTGAAACCTGTCCCTCTGACTCACTGTCAGCTTTCAGGCAGAGCTAACTCTTCTCTGGAACGGAGGGTTCCTATTGGCTTAGCCAGCTATGATGTCATCGACACACCGTTTCTTTCCCGGAGAGAAAAAACACGACTGTTTGATCGCAGCCAAACCTGATGCTGCGATCAAACTGCAATCTTTGTTTTTTCTTTAATTTAGCAGAAGTCACTGCCACACACACACACACACACACACACACACACACCTTCTGAGCGAAGACGAGCAGAGACAAACAGCCGAAGCAGCAGGTTGGAGACGATCGGCTTCGGTTCGTGTTGCTTAGTGACCAAATGATGTGCAGCTATTTTCTGACCTCTCTACAGCAGAGTGGCATGTTTGTTTGTTTTTAAACCTTAATAAAAATGTAAAAATAAAATCATCCATGAATGTTAAAAACAGCAGACTGACAGAAAGTCACGGATATTTTTCACTGAAATAAACAGATTCAACCCTTCTGCACTCATCATTAAAATAAATCGTTAAAATGTTGGAGATTAAACCTTAAAAACATTAAATATTCATCTGATTTAAACACGTTTAACTCTGAGAAGAACTGCAGCTCTGAGTTCTGTGTGAAGCAGCTTCATTCAGCTCTGCTTCCTCACTTCCTGTCATGTTCCCTGGCTGCTTCCTGTTTCTGTGCTACAAAATAAAAGCCCTCGCCAGGATGAAGACGAGTCAGAGCGAAGAAGCGTCGCTCGCTTTAGATCATTTTTTTCTTTTTGGTTCTGATTCTGGCGCTGGTCTCTGTGAGGGTTCTGGCTTGGTTCTGATGGTTTGTTGCTGTGGCAGAAAACAAAGAAACACGATGACACAAAGATTGTTTCATCTCTTTTCTACATTTTGACGTGTTTTATATGAGGAGCTGTTTGTAAAGTTACACAGTCTAAAATTACCACCAATATTCTTGTTTTATTTAAACTTTTATAAGAAAAAAAGAACAGATTTATTTTTCAAAGTCAGTTTTTCACCACATGATTCATACATTTATAAATGTCATAGTTTATAAACTAAATATTTAACTTACAAATTAAATATTTAGTTAACAAGATAAATATTTAACTTGCTAACTAAATATTTAAGTTGTGACCTAACTACTTAGTTAGCTAGCTAAATATTTAACTTAAATATTTAGGTAGCTACCTAAATATTTAAGTTTCAACCTAAATATTTAGCTCAAAACTAAATATTTAAGTTTCAACCTAAATATTTAGCTCAAAACTAAATATTTAAATCACACGTTAAATATTTATCTTGTTAACTAAATATTTAATTTGTAAGTTAAATATTTAGTTTATAAACTATGACATTTATAAATGTATGAATCATGTGGTGAAAAACTGACTTTGAAAAATAAATCTGTTCTTTTTTCTAATAAAAGATTAAATAAAACAAAACTATTGGTGGTAATTTTTGACAGTGTAACTTTACAAACAGCTCCTCATAGTTTTATTCTGTTTTTTATTATTTACTCTTTAACCTGCAGGACGACTTCGACTCTCCATGTTTCTGATCTTTGAGTTTCTCTTTAAACCAGAAAATCAGATATTTACTCAGTTTTACTTCAAAATGAAATATAAATCAATAAAATAGATATTAATTTGAATTTTAAGTGGGGTTTTTTCTCAGCAGAAACTTCATGAACAAACTGCTAAAGCTACCTGTTTTAAAATCCTCATTTCTAATGAAAAAGGACTGAAGTGACTCCAGAACCGGGCCTGACTGGTTCTGGTTGTTTGTTTGCAGCTGGAAACAGATAATAATCAGTTATATTTAAGTTTTTCTTCTTATTTAAACTGCTTCAGCTGATAACTGGTGGAGTCAGGCTGGTCAGGTGGTCTGGAGGTTCTGACTGTTCTGGTCGGAGGTCCGAAGTCGTCCTGCTGCTGTAAATACTGACGATGAGGATTTCCTCTGTGCTGTTGCTGTTTTCATGTCTGCTGCTGTAACAGATGAATGATGTGAGAGAAGAACAGGAGTTACAATAAAGACATTTCTATCAGCTGGAAGGACTCTGTTTGTTTTACTGGTGTACTGAAGAGTTTCTCTGCAGGGACTCTGGACCCTCCCTCAGAGGTGGGCTGACAAGTTCAGTTCTCAGAGCTGCTGCTCCTCAGGACCCCTGGACACCCTCACAGGGAGGAGTTCTGGACATGTCCACAGGGAGGAAAACATGAAGGAGACCCCGGATGGTCTGAGAACACTTTGGAATCCCTGATGAGTTGAAGGAGCTGTGGAAAAAGAGGTCTGGACCACCCTGATCTAAATGCTGCCCTCAAGACCTGAGTCTGGACCAAGATGGATGATGGATGGATGGATGGAGGATGGATGGACGGATGGAGGATGGATGGATGGATGGACGATGATGGATGGATGGATGGATGGAGGATGGATGGATGATGGATGGATGGAGGATGGATGGACGATGATGGATGATGGATGGATGGATGGATGGATGGATGGATGGATGGATGGATGGATGGACGATGATGGATGATGGATGGATGGAGGATGGATGGATGGAGGATGGATGGACGATGATGGATGATGGATGGATGGATGGATGGATGGATGGATGGATGGATGGATGGATGGATGGATGGACGATGATGGATGATGGATGGATGGAGGATGGATGGATGATGGATGGATGGAGGATGGATGGATGATGGATGGATGGAGGAT
>NW_013952745.1:81568-82744 GCF_001266775.1 Austrofundulus limnaeus
ATCATCAGTTATACATAGTGTGGGTCAGTCTGAGGTGAAAACAGTATCAAAAACATCAAAGTGACCATGAAGAAAACAAACTTCCTGGAACTTTTCTGACCTCTGATGAGCAGCGGCTTCGTCTAATAAAATAACTTCAAATATAAAAACTTCCTGTTTTCAGTAATTAAGTATTTTATCTGAACTCTGGCGCCTCCTCTGGACATCAGGAGTCACTGCAGCCACAAATTTAAATATTTAGTTGTGAAAATAACAGATCTTATTTGATCAAAAACATTTTACCTCATCAGGTTTTACTTTTTTTATATCTCCAATTAAAAAATATTATTTTACAAATTATACATAAATATTTTAAGGTCAGTTTTCTGACTTTTTAGTTTATATTTTTCTCTGCCTGGTGTTCAGACGAACAAAATTCATCAATTTTTTTTTTAATTTTAGAGACTAAAACAAAGAGTTAAATTCAGAGATAAAGTTGACTTGTCAGGAATTTGTTAATCTTTATTAGTTATTTTATCTGGTTCATTGAAACAGCTGCTGGATTTGTTTTGGGTCTACCTGAGTCCAAACAACCAATCAGAGCGCTGCCTCTTCAGGACAGGATCATCATCGTTCAGGTAGGTTCTAACAAGTTCAAGCAGCAGCTTTGGCCTCCCACTCCTGGACAAACAATGAAAACATCCAACATTTTAAAATGTTTTCAATTATCTGAACTGTCAAATATAAAACTGAGACCAGAACCAGGACCTGGACCTGGACCAGGAGGATTCTCACCTTCTTCCTCTGGAAAACTTTTCCATGTTCGATGAAGAGTGCTGAAGGAGCTCGTCTCAGGGAGCTCTTAGCTGAGGCTGTCCGTCGCAGCAGAGGGTTCAGGAAGCCCATCTGGACCAGCAGAGACCAGCAGGGACCGACAGAGACCAGCAGGGACCAGTAGAGACCAGCAGGGACCATTAAACCAACAGGCAGACAGTTCTAATGTTGCTAAAACCAGTTTTTCTGCATCATGTATGGGTGCTGTTTGTAAAGTTACACAGTCAAAAATTACCACCAATATTTTTGTTTTATTTAGACTTTTATTAAAAAAAAAGAACAGATTTATTTTTCAAAGTCAGTTTTTCACCATATGATTCATACATTTATAAATGTCATAGTTTATAAACTAAATATTTAACT
>NW_013952745.1:83114-87730 GCF_001266775.1 Austrofundulus limnaeus
TTTTTTTTCTTATAAAAGGCTAAATAAAACAAAAATATTGGTGGTAATTTTTGACTGTGTAACTTTACAAACGGCACCCCATAATCATGTGGTTCAGACGTTGGGATCAGACCAGGACCCAGGACGGGTCTGTTGGACCTACCTGAGCCCGCTCAGTGCAGATGGCCAGAGACTGCCTGAAGGAGGTGCGTTTGTTTCGCTTCACGGCGAACACCAGGTTGGTTTCAGAGCCCGCCCTCAGCGGCACCGTTGGGGACCCAGCCAGCTCCAACTTCTGGACTCCTCGCCTCACCTGCGCCGCCTTCTTACCTGAAACACAGAGAGCACCTGAAGGGTCTTATGAGTCCAGGAGACCAGGACCACCAGGTCAGCAGCCCTCCTCAGGACGTTCTGAGACATGAAGGCGTCTCAAAGCCAAACATTAAATCTTTGTAAAGTTCCTTTAATGATGAAGACTCACTGTGGCTGCTGAGCACCGTGTTGCTGTAGGTCACTGAGTCTTTAGACGAGCTGATGAAGTCCTGAGAGCTGCGCAGCTGAGAGGAGACAACAGGTTTCATCATGACACAATCATCAGGATCAACAGTGAGTCTGAGAGCTGAGCTGTCTGCAGCTGCTTCTACCATGTGCTCCAGGATGGAGGAGTTGGAGTAAACGGGCTGGTCTCGGATGGTTCCACTCAGACTGAACGGGTCGTCCATGTAGGTGTTGGAGGTGGGAAACCTGCGAGTCTGGAGCCCGCTGAGGAGGAGAGGGACCAACAGGTTTAACCTCAGGTGCATGGGAGCAGGAAACAAAGATGACTTCTGCAGAATATAACTCAAAATATCAAATTTATACTGACCAAGTTTGAAGCCGATAGGTCAAAATCCCTGGGAGGAGTTCGCAAAAGTTCAAGATGAGCGAAAGGGAAACTTAAGGAAAATTTGACCTTTGACCCAAAATGGCCGACTTCCTGTACATTTTAGGGGATACCTCCAAGAGACTTTTTTTTATATATTTTGGGGAGTTCTACCTATGTGCCGAATTCAGCTCTCTAGGACTTGCCAATTCCTCTATCTCATTTTAGGTGGCGCTGTGGAGCCGTTTGGCCACACCCACTTTTGATTCCAATGAATTCCTGCTATTTCACGCGGGGAACAACTTTTGGCCAAGTTTGGTGAGTTTTTGAATATGTTAAGGCCTCCAAAAAGCCATGGAAAGTGGCGGAAATAATAAATCTTGCGATTACAATAGGCCTCTCGCAGCACTCGCTGCTCGGGCCTAATTAGCTAAAAGCTAAACATAGCAAAATGCTAACTGGCATTATTGACTTCTTTATTATCATCAGGCCACGTTAAATAAAGTTTAAACTGTAAATTAATGTCTCTGACCCGAGAGCGGCCCCTGTAGGCTCCTCCTTCTTGTCATGGGGAACGGGACTGGAAGCTTCGTCCTGCAGCAGCTTCAGCCATCTTTGTTTTTCCTCTGAGGAGCTCACCTGCAGGTCCAACACAGAGGCTCAGTTCTGAGACCAAACCTGAAGACCAGAGTCGAGTTTCCATCTCTCACCTCCAGGACAGCCACCTGGTCACTGAGCATGCTCAGTGTGACCCTGTAGGAGCGCTCGGTGTCGGGCCCGCCTCTGACCTCACAGCCTCTGAGCTGGACAGTGTACTGAGGAGAGCGCTTCACCTCCTCCTCCTCCTCCTCCTCCTCCTCCTCGTCTCCAAACATGTTGAGGACTCCGTGCTCCACCTGACACCACAGACTCTGCCACTGACAGTTCATCAGAACGTTCAGGAAGCCTGCAGCAAAAAGTCCTCTCATCACTCTCCTTTATTTTAGTGTTTATGTGTCCAAAACCCTGCTGAACATGTGAACGCTACATCTGGAGGTGATAAACAAACAAACAAACAAACAAACAAACAAACAAACAAACAAACAAACCAACTAACCAACCAACCAACAAATCATCCAACCAACAAACAAACCAACCAACCAACAACTAACCAACCAACCAACAACTAACCAACCAAACAAACAAACAAACAAACAAACCAACATGTCAACCAACCAACCAACCAACCAACCAACCAACCAACCAACAAACAAACCATCTAACCAACCAAACAAACAAACACACAAACATTTAAACAACCAACAAACAAACATCTAAACAACCAACAAACAAACATACATACATACAAAATAAACAAACATCTAAACAACCAACAAATAAACATCCAAACAAACAAACAAACAAACATACAAAACGTCTAAACAACTAACAAACAAACATCTAAACAACCAACTGATCAACAAACAAACAACCAACCAACCAACCAACCAACCAACCAAACAAACAAACAAACAAACAAACAAACAAAGAAATATACAAAACATCTAACCAACCAAAAAACAAATATCTAAACAACCAACCAACCAACAAATAAACAAACAAACAAACAAACATCCAACCAACATCTAACCAACCAACAAACAAATCATCCAACCAACCAACCAACCAACCAAGCAAACAAACAAACATACATATCAACCAACCAACCAAACAAACAAACAAACAAACACACAAACAAACATTTAAACAACCAACAAATAAACATCTAAACAACCAACAACCAACCATCCAACCAACCAACCATCCAACCAACATACAAACATACAAAATAAACAAACAAACAAACACGCAAACAAACATTTAAACAACCAACAAACAAACATCTAAACAACCAACAAACAAACATCCAACCAACCAAACAACCAACCAACCAACATACAAACATACAAAATAAACAAACATCTAAACAACCAACAAATAAACAGCCAAACAACAAACCAACCAAACAAATATACAAAACATCTAACCAACCAACAAACAAACATCTAAACAACCAACAACCAACCAACCAACCAACCAACCAACAAACAAACAAACAAACAAACAAACAAACAAACAAACAAACAAACAAACAAACATCCAACCAACCAACATCTAACCAACCAACCCAACAAACATACAAAACATCTGAACAACCAACAAACAAACATCTAAACAACCAACCAACCAACATCTAACCAACCAACCAACAAACAAACAAATCATCCAACCAAACAAACAAACAAACAAACAAACAAACAAACAAACAAACAAACAAACAAAACATCCAACCAACCATCTAACCAACCAACCAATAAACAAAACATCCAACCAACCATCTAACCAACCAACCAATAAACAAATCATCCAACCAACCAAACAAACAAACAAACAAACAAACAAAACATCCAACCAAACATCTAACCAACCAACCAATAAACAAATCATCTAACCAATAAACACACCATCCAACCAACTGACCATCCATCCATCCATCCATCCATCCATCCATGCAGAGAAAACTCACGTAGACTCCTATAGAATCAGTAAATAAAGTTCAAATAGACTGATAGGTAAACAAAATAAAGATAAATACCTCCTTTCTTGAATAAAACTGAACCTTAAAACGTATTTATAATGGTTTCAGAAAGACTAAGAAGACCTTTAGCACCATAGAACGTTTTTTTTTTCACAGTTTCAGTACCTTTGTTTTTGCTGAGGCTGCTGAAAGCTGAAGGTTTCTCTTCATCAGAGACAGTCTGGACTGAACTGGACTGGAGACAGAGAGACAGAAAACAAACAAATATAAAATGACTTTGTTTTTGTCAAAGTATTTACAGTAGAACTCAGTGCTGTTTGGTTTTAATCATAGATTTTTATAAACTTGAAAGTGATTGTTCAAATGTAAGAGTTACAGTAATTATTAGAAGTCTAACAGGAGGAAAAATGTGTTAGCTCATCTTTAGCTACTACGAAAGGCTCATTGTTCCTGTCAGTATGAGCCATGATGCCATCAAACAAGAAGAGAACATGAAACAAGAGAGAGATATGATTGTAAAGTGAAGACGTGTTGCACAGAAAGAGGCAGACTGGATGTTTGTGTTTCTCACCCTGCAGGACAGTCGAAGCTCTGATTTATCCAGAGATGACAGACTCTGAGTCTCCTCCTCTCCTCCAGAGCTCACCTCCTCCATCACCTTCACACACAGATCAGGTTAGACACACCTGCATCACCTTCCTGTGGATGAACCACGTGCTGAGTGCTGCTCACCCTCCTCCACTCGTCAGCGTGCTCAAAGCTGCTGAAGCCCAGGACCAGAGACTCGGACCCCAGCGGGACCAGTTTGAGCCGGTGCTGGATCTTGCCGTTGCTCTTGGACTTGTAGAGGAGCTGAGAGCCGCGGAGGTTCAGCTCCAGCTGAGGCAGCAGGTCCTGAGTGCACTTATAACACTGAGACACACCAGGTTACACATTACATGTTTATTAATTAAAACATTTGGTAACACTTTACAATAAGGTACACAAAAATCTTAACTACTGAGGAACTACTCAGTAACTACTCAGGGACTTTTGAGTAGTTACTGAGTAGTTACCAGTAGTAGTTACTAACACCAAGAGTAACTACTGAGTAGTTACTGAAGACACCAAGAGTAACTACTGAGTAGTTACTAATGGCACCAAGAGTAACTACTGAGTAGTTACTAATGACACCAAGAGTAACTACTGAGTAGTTAC
>NW_013952745.1:89121-92155 GCF_001266775.1 Austrofundulus limnaeus
ACAAAGAGTAACTACTGAGTAGTTACTAATTACACCAAAGAGTAACTACTGAATAGTTACTAATTATAACAAAGAGTAACTACTGAGTAGTTACTAATTACACCAAAGAGTAACTACTGAATAGTTACTAATTATAACAAAGAGTAACTACTGAGTAGTTACTAATTACACCAAAGAGTAACTACTGAATAGTTACTAATTATAACAAAGAGTAACTACTGAGTAGTTACTAATTACACCAAAGAGTAACTACTGAGTAGTTACTAATGACACCAAAGAGTAACTACTGAGTAGTTACTAATGACACCAAAGAGTAACTACTGAGTAGTTACTAATTACACCAAAGAGTAACTACTGAGTAGTTACTAATGACACCAAAGAGTAACTACTGAGTAGTTACTAATTACACCAAGAGTAACTACTGAGTAGTTACTGAAGACACCAAGAGGAACTACTCAGTAACTACTCAATAGTCCCTGAGTAGTTACTGAGTAGTTCCTCAGTAGTTAAGCTTTTTTGTGTACCTTATTGTAAAGTGTTACCAAATGTTTGATCATTTATAAAAACGTCACTAATCTGACCAGTTTGGTTCATAAAAAGAGGGAAATGAACATAAAATATAGACTTAATTTAGAGATGGTGAGTCCAGCAGCACCTAGTGGTCACTGCAGGAACTGCACCAGGATGAAGCTGCTCCTCTTCCTCACCAGCAGAACATCATTCCTGATGATGAAGAGCTGCTTGCTCCACTGGCCCAGCCACTTCCTCCTCCACAGGTAGTCACAGAGGCGGGACTCGGGGGCGGGCCTTAGGCAGGGCTGCGAGGCGCTCCATTGGATGTAGTGGGCTCTGTCCTTCACGAGACCCCCCTCTTTAGCATCTTCCTCCTCGTGGTCATCATCTTCCTCTCCGTACGGCTCGTAGTAGCTGCTGTCTGATTCCGCCCTCTCTGGAGGAAGAAGGTGTGTTTTATTGTGTTCTCTGCCTGAGTCTCACCTGAGGTCACCTGAGGTCACCTGTGGACGCTGTGGTTTCGGCAGCGACGTAAGGTTCTGCTTCCTCGTATGTGTCCTCCTCCTCTTCGTCACCTCTGAGGCCTCCCGGAGGGTGGGGCGGCACCGTGGGACCCTTCATCTGAAACCAGAGATGTTGGATCAAAACTGAGTTTGAACTTTCTTCGTTTTGATGCCTCTGAAGCCCCACGCCCCCACTGGCGGGGGCACAATCGTATTTTTATTTTGCTTTCTTTATTAACCAACGTTCTCATAGGTAAACATAGACATGTGTGGTACCTATAGAAACATCAGAATCTTGGCTAAAAACTCATAGAAACCATTTCTACATCCACCAGACACACATAAAACAACACGCAGTTGAATCTGTAAGTAAACAAGCTGCACAAAATGGCATCTCGACAAAACCCGGTCTCAGCTGTTCACCAGTGACTTCTTCACACACAAACATGTCTGCTGAAAGCAGAGACCTGACAGATTCTAAAAATATAAGTTTCATCACAATCCAACCAGAATTCACTCAAAAAGCAGCAAAAAAAAGAGAAGACCTAGCACTCGGAAAAAAACACTAAAAAACACGTTTTACACGTAAAGCGCTGTGTCACTCACCGGACTTCCAGTTGTGTCTACGTGCCGTTTAAAAAATAAAATACAAAATGTGTCATTTTTGCTAGTTAGCTTACTTATTTATCGAGTTTATTAAGTTTTATAGCTAAAAACTTTTTTTAAAAATCAGCTTTTGTAGGTGGAGCCAAAATGTACCAATCTGTGCCAAAATAAAAAAAACGCCTAATTTTTTTTTTACTAAAACCTCTGTAACCTTGTTGTAGTTTACTTCAGCAGCAGGAGGTTTTGCACAGGTAATGTTCATAAGTGGACTCATGATTTCCAAGAGTTTTTAGCCTGATTCATTATACTTTTGAAAATGTTGTATACGGTATAATGCAGAAAAACCTCAGACGAGGGGAACAAAAAGCTGTTTTTTTCTATGTTCCATCCTCAGTATCTCTGAAACAAAAGCATATGATGTGATACTTACACTCCTGATGAAATCTCCCAAGTGTTGCTTTATTTTGATATCAGGGGTATTTAAATGGTGTTTTTAGGTGCAGAGATACACCCACTTACATTTGGGCATGCTTTTTCAAGCACAAACTTAAAAAAAAAACCTTGGGGTTTAAGAGGAGTCACTTTAACTGGATTTATTCTGTGAAGAGCTGAACAGGAAGAAGATCAAACTGAGCTCCAGAGTCTGGTTTTAGATGCAGTTTTTAGGCCCAAAGAGGAAAAAAACTGACATAAAGCTCAGAGTTGTGTAAAAATGAGTCAGATTTAATCTGGAACAATAAATCTGAGCTTATCGAGTGTTTTCTGTCCATCCATCACGTAGACCAGATGCTAATCAGTCACCACCGGCGACCACTTCCTCCCTCTGCAGAGCCACCGGCCAATAGGAGGGCGAGGAGCGAGGCCCCCGGTGTAAACAGTGGACTTCCTGTCCCTCCCTCACACACACTCAGTAACCCGTCATCTCCTCCGAAACCCCAGGAGGACTGGGTCTGTCATTACTGACCCACATCACACACACGCCACCGCCGAGTCCACATCCAGGAAAACTCCACTTTCTTCTCTCTGCTGCTCTTTTCCCTGAGGTCAGAGTGAGGAGCGTCCGTTTGCTTTTTATTAACCTGCAGCCAGAAGTCTCGTCTGACTGGGACCTCAGCTTTATTTACTCCAGGGGTTCTTAACATTTTTGACCTCAGGGTCCAATTTGTTGAACATAAAGTGGCACGAGACCCAGTCAGACATTACCAATGTATGGATCAAAATGATAATTATTATAAAGCTTGGTTTAATTTTTATTGTATTTACATTATAACTAAACTATCATAACTAACAACTAAACTAAATACACTTACAGTTTAAAAGTAACACTCCTGTCAAATAATTACAAGATATAATTTTAACAAATATTTTAAATTGTAACCTGCCCATAACAATTATTTGAACAAATACAGACC
>NW_013952745.1:92774-93871 GCF_001266775.1 Austrofundulus limnaeus
TAGTGGTGAGAAAGTGTATTACACCTCATTCAAAATCAATGTGGTCCCACGGCCCTCTGCGGCCCAAAGTTAAAAACTGTTGTTCTTTTGAGGCCCACAATTGGGCCGCGGCCCATAGGTTAAGAATCTACCTGAACAGGTAAACCTGAGGAAACCAGGTGACTCACCACATCCTTCAGCCTGACAGAGGAGTCTGGGTTTGCGAGAAGCTCAGGAGACCAGACAAGTTCTGAACAAACAAACAAAGAATTAGTTGTCCTGATCATTTCCTGTCCACCACAGGTGTCTGTGTTCCGTTAACCCCTCACCTGTCCCAGGTGTGTCAGGCAGCTCGGTGCTAGGTGACGATGATGGACAACTCATCACCATGTACTCAGCATCTTCCACTGAAAACAACACATGTAACACAAAATAACAGTGTTTTTTTTTTATAAAGTTGTTTTGAATCAAAACTAATAAAATCCTGCAGCAAGGTCCAGTTGTTTCTGCTGAGGTTCTGGTACCTGGATTATCAGGAGTCTGGAGCTTAGACAGAAGGTCTGAGATGGACTTCTTCTGAGCCTGAGCGATGTAACTCAGGTTCTCTGAGTCCAGAACCAACAGGAAGGACTGCAGGTCCCAGATCAGCTTCGCCAGAACTGGAAACAGCAAAAAGATGGAGAGACAGGTGATCAGACAGACAGGTGATCAGACAGACAGGTGATCAGACAGACAGGTGATCAGACGGACAGGTGATCAAACAGACAGGTGATCAGACAGGCAGGTGTTCAAACAGACAGGTGTTCAAACAGACAGGTGTTCAGACAGACAGGTGTTCAGACAGACAGGTGATCAAACAGACAGGTGATCAGACAGACAGGTGATTAAACAGACAGGTGTTCAGACAGACAGGTGTTCAAACAGACAGGTGTTCAAACAGACAGGTGTTCAAATAGACAGGTGTTCAAACAGACAGGTGTTCAAACAGACAGGTGATTAAACAGACAGGTGTTCAGACAGACAGGTGATCAGACAGACAGGTGATCAAACAGACAGGTGATCAGACAGACAGGTGTTCAAATAGACAGGTGTTCAAACAGACAGGTGTTCAAACAGAC
>NW_013952745.1:94059-95210 GCF_001266775.1 Austrofundulus limnaeus
TGATCAGACAGACAGGTGTTCAAACAGACAGGTGTTCAAACAGACAGGTGTTCAAACAGACAGGTGTTCAAATAGACAGGTGTTCAAACAGACAGGTGATCAGACAGGTGTTCAAACAGACAGGTGTTCAAACAGACAGGTGTTCAAATAGACAGGTGTTCAAACAGACAGGTGTTCAAACAGACAGGTGATCAGACAGGCAGGTGTTCAAACAGACAGGTGATCAGACAGACAGGTGTTCAAACAGACAGGTGTTCAAATAGACAGGTGTTCAAACAGACAGGTGTTCAAACAGACAGGTGATCAGACAGACAGGTGATCAGACAGACAGGTGTTCAAACAGACAGGTGATCAAACAGACAGGTGATCAGTCCTCTTTCTCCCTCTCTTCATATTTTCATCTTGTATTTCTCCCAAAAGATTCAGGTAGAATCACACAGATGGTTCAGGTGGTTCTGATGGTTCTGATGGTTCAGGTGGTTCAGGTGGTTCTGATGATTCGGGTGGTTCAGGTGGTTCTGATGGTTTAGGTGGTTCAGGTGGTTCTGATGGTTTAGGTGGTTCAGGTGGTTCAGGTGGTTTAGGTGGTTCTGATGGTTCAGGTGGTTCTGATGGTTCAGGTGGTTCAGGTGGTTCTGATGGTTCAGATGGTTCAGGTGGTTCTGATGGTTTAGGTGGTTCAGGTGGTTCTGATGGTTTAGGTGGTTAAGGTGGTTCAGGTGGTTTAGGTGGTTCTGATGGTTTAGGTGGTTCAGGTGGTTCTGATGGTTCAGGTGGTTCAGGTGGTTCTGATGGTTCAGGTGGTTCAGGTGGTTCTGATGGTTTAGGTGGTTCAGGTGGTTCTGATGGTTTAGGTGGTTAAGGTGGTTCAGGTGGTTTAGGTGGTTCTGATGGTTCAGGTGGTTCTGATGGTTCAGGTGGTTCAGGTGGTTCTGATGGTTCAGATGGTTCCGATCTGGTCTGGGTCTCACGCTGAGTCACTGTTTAATGAGCGATGAGTCATGTTTACTCTCCTACAGTCATGTGTTTAATGTTTAACTGATCTGAAGAATCCTGACAGACAAACAGTTTCTGCTTCACTTAAATAACAAACTTTAAATTTAAAAACGTTTGTTTTCATCATCTTCAGTTTGTTTGGGTTTGAACAGGTT
>NW_013952745.1:100486-102366 GCF_001266775.1 Austrofundulus limnaeus
TTATTTATTTATTTATTTATTTATTTTGCTGTGTATTTTCAGGCGGTAATTACATCTAAACCCACTGTGGGCTTAACAGGTTAAAAGAGTCGATCATCAGATATTGTCCAAGATTAACCTTCAGGGTGGATATAGCTCGCTAGCAGCCTCGCACCGAGGACCTATCCACGTCATCATTTACCCAGAATGCTTTGTGTGCAAATAAAATGGCTCCGTCCGTGTTAAAATATATTTTTAAAAATTTACAAACCGAAACAGCCTACAGTATTTTTACAGTCCTCATTTTACAGTTAAAATATATGTTTATTAAATAAAGTCTCATGTTACAACTAATCAGGGATCCCTTTAAACTTTTTTTCTTAGTTTCAACGTTTGATGTGTTTCCTCTGATCCATTAAAGTAAAATATGAGTTTATAACACTTAGAAATATTTGCATTTTGTTTTGACTTACATTTTACACAACGAACCAACTTGTGGGAATGAAAAAACGTCAGTAATGTGAGATAAAATGTGAAAATGATACAGTGAGGACACAAACACACAAAGATCTGATGGATCTAAACAGACCATTAGAGTCTCCTGAGACCAGCAGGAGGAGGAGGAGGAGGAAGGATGATGGAGGAGCAGACACGGGCGTTTCCGATTGTTAACATACCAGTTGTGTGATAAAAAGACTCTGCTGGAGCAGGAGGGTGGGTTGTTGTGCTGCCCCCCAACAGGCAGAGACAGGAACTACAGGAGTCCAACTGGAAACCAGTCTGACCCTGAACCCTCCACAAAAACCTCTTTCTGCTCCTTTAAATGTGACCATATTATATAATTTACTGTCTTTGTTGAAATATTCAAATCTTTGTCTAAAGATAAATTCTGAACTGTGAACAGTCCATTAATTCTTATTTAAAATGTACTCAGTAATTTATTTGAACAAGTGAAACCCTAATGTTGTTACAGGTAAATCTGAACTTCAGGTGGAGTTCAGGTCTGAGCATCTTGATCCTGATGACAGGATGAAGTTGCTCCGGTCTGACGCGGTGAACAAAGAGTGGAACTAAAGGCAAAAGTCTGGATCTACTGCTTCATTTAAGTTCCAACCCTCACCTGCGGTCACGAGGTTTGGATCCGGACTGAAAGGACCAGATCCTGGGTCCAAGCAGCTGAAAGAATCATGGATCAGGGTTGGAGATCAGGTGAAGAGTCAGCTGAGGAGACCCTGAAGGGATTACAGACCCTCTCTCAGGAGGAGCTGGGGGGTCTCTGAGGTTAGGGAGGTCCGGGTTTCTGTCCTGGACCCGTTAACCTCTGTGACCCGACAAGAACCTGAAGTTAGAGGGACACCTGGTTCTGATGGTTCTGGAACCACGGCTGAGATGGTTGAAGCCAGAGGTGGGACCAGGTCATTGTTGTACAAGTCTCAAGTCTTTGTCCTCAAGTCCCGAGTCAAATCTCAAGTAAAGACAGTCAACTGTCGAGTCCCAAGTCTGAAACTAGGAGTTTCAAGTCCTGTCGAGTCTTTTTTAACAATGTTGCTGTTTTATGTTAAATATAAAGAACAGAGTGTTTCTCTTTTTTAAATCTGTTTTTATCTCAAGTTGATGAAACGTGAAGCTGAACTTACAAACTATTTAAAAAATCCAGAGTTGTAAAGTAACTAAGTACAAATACTTTATTACTGTACTTAAGCAGATTTCTTGGTTATCTGTACTTTACTTGAGTTATTATTTTTACTTAAACTTTTTTACTTTTACTCATTGCATTTTTACACAATTATCTGTACTTTATACTCACTACATTTTTTAAAAAGGTAAGAAGTAGAAAGTTGTTACTCCTGTTTTATTCTGAGTTGTTACTTAATAAAAATCCTCTCCTGATAAACTGTGTC
>NW_013952745.1:102376-104583 GCF_001266775.1 Austrofundulus limnaeus
AGTTCAAGGGGTATGAATACTTTTGCAAACCACTGTACAATTCTGACACCGTATTACTTTGTACACTGTCCATCACAGCTGCACGCCAATTAGAAAATATATTTTTTGGAGACGTCACCTCCCATTTAATTTCATTTAGGAAAATCTAACTGCTCACTTTTACTCAGTACTTTTACTTTTAATACTGAAGTAGATTTTGTGTCAGAAATTTACTTTTGATACTTAAGTACAAAAAATATCAGATACTTTAAGACTTTTACTCAAGTAATATTTTTAGAGAAGACATTAACTTTTACCAAAGTATTTTTATGATAAGATACTTGTACTTTTACTCAAGTATCACTTTAAGGTACTTTATACAACACTAACAAAACCATTCCTTTTAACCAGGGGGGCCCAAACATTTTTCCTGAGAGCGCCAAATCAGTCTGAGGGCCACGGGCCAAATGCAGTAATATATGAAATGTAAAGTAAAGTTGTTTTATTTTTCAGGATTAAGTCAGCAGCCAGTGGGGTTGGCCACATTTTTCTTTTCTGCTCAGGGACATGGAGAAAATTCAATGTATCCTCAGGCAGCAAAGGCTCATGGGACTTTTCACATTTAAATTTTTAGTATATGTGGTCTTATGAGGTGTGCAAATCTGTTTATGAGCTTAAATCTAAACTAAATGTCTCAATCTATTAACCAGGACAACTGCTGCTGGGCCAAATCAAATGGCTTGGTGGGCCACTTGTGGCCCGCAGGCCTCACTTTGGGCACCTCTGCTTTAAACTATAATTTTCCATTTTTAAAATCTGGTTCATTTGATTTTCTGCCTTTATTAATACAGAACGAGTGAAATTAATTAACGAGCTCCACTTTATAAATAATGTGTTTTAATTTGGATTCTGATTAAAATGTCAAGTCATTGGTGTAAACGTCTGAGTCACACGGGTCTGAACATTTGCTCAAGTCAAATCTAAAGTCACAGTGTTAATGACTCGGGTCTGCACCTCTGGTCGAAGCGGGTCAGGACCCTCAGAGTTCTGCTTCAACTCCCTCTCCTCAGCTCAGACACAGATTTATGATTAAAGCAAACATTTACATTTTTCACTTCCTAATTTATTTTTGACATTTGCTCCAATATTTTTAAAGCTGATGTTCTGGAACTGTTTCAGGAAACAAAGAGAAAAACAAAGTTCTGCAGATAACTGGGTTTTTATTTTGGATGATGTCACCTGAAACTTAAATAATTAAAAATAATATAACTTCTGGATTGCAGTGGGTAATAAAAACATTTTTAGGGTCAAACATTACCGGCTGCATGTCTAATTTCAAACTGAAAACTAAAGTTTATTAAAATGCTTTAAAAAAGAAGAGAAAACTGTAGTTTAACGTTTTCGTACCTTTCTGTTTGTCCATGTTGTTCTCAGCAGGTCATCTTCTGACTCATCTCTGCTGAAGAATCCACAACAGAACTCCTCGTGGTTCCTCCTGCCTGGACTGGGTCTGCTGGTTCTGTGGGAAGCAGTTTGAGGTCCGACTGTCGAGTTCTGCCTCCGTGTGACCTCAGAACATGGAGGAGGAGGAGGAGGAGGAGGAGGAGGAGCAGCCTCGTTCTGTGTGAGAAAGAATGAAAAACAAGCAGCAGCAGCAGAGAAAACCTTCAAATGATGAATAACAGAGTGAGACAAACAGAGGCCTGCAGTCCTTCTCTCATTTATTATTCATTCATTCATTTATTCATTCATTCATTCATTCATTCATTCATTCATTCGTTCATTCACTGCTTCAGACAACAACACATTCCAAACAACCTCCTCCAAACCTTCAGTTCATTCAACATGTTCTGAGTGATGTCTCAGGTGTCCTCGTCCTCAGGTGTCCACGTCCTCAGGTGTCCACGTCCTCAGGTGTCCACGTCCTCAGGTGTCCTCGTCCTCAGGTGTCCACGTCCTCAGGTGTCCACGTCCTCAGGTGTCCACGTCCTCAGGTATCCTCGTCCTCAGGTGTCCTCATCCTCAGGTGTCCTCATCCTCAGGTGTCCTCGTCCTCAGGTGTCCTCGTCCTCAGGTGTCCACGTCCTCAGGTGTCCTCGTCCTCAGGTGTGAACGTCCTCAGGTGTCCTCGTCCTCAGCTGTCCTCGTCCTCAGGTGTGAACGTCCTCAGGTGTCCTCGTCCTCAGCTGTCCTCGTCCTCAGGTGTGAACGTCCTCAGGTGTCCTCGT
>NW_013952745.1:108054-109508 GCF_001266775.1 Austrofundulus limnaeus
ATATATAATATAGTGTAAAAAAATCTCTCCTTTAGGAGGCGGAAGTTAAACCGTCGGAAGTGTTTTAAAAAAAAACGTAGAAGAAGAAAAGGAGGCGGAGTCACGGAAGACTGGGAGAGATTTCCTGACGGCTCAGCAGGTTAACCGGCTAACGGAGATATCTGTCGGTCTAAGCAGCTCTTTAACCGGGTTTACAGGTCGGACACACCACTGGAATAAAGGTAGAACAACATGAATATTTACCCAGCATGCAATTCGGCTGTAACATCTGTTGTGTGTCTGTGTGAGACTGGAGGAAGTGTCCTCTCGCTGTTAGCTTTTAGCCGGTTAGCTCCGAGAGGGAAGTCAGCTGATCGGCTTTAACACTTCTGCTACAATCACTCCTTTTTCCTGATTTATAACCGGGACCGGTCCGCCTCCAACCCGGCGGGTTCGGACTGTGTTCGAGGCCGACCCGGTTCGGACGGTCGGACCGGGTGTGGACTGACTGTGTCCCTGTTTCTCCTCTTCCAGAGTCACGATGACTGCCGCTCCTTACAACTACTCCTACATCTTCAAATACATCATCATCGGTGAGTGGTTCACCTGTTCAGGTACAGTGTGAAGGTTGTTCACCTGTTCAGGTACAGTGTGAAGACTGTACACCTGTTCAGGTACAGTGTGAAGACTAACAGGGTTCTGTTCGTGGTTCTGAAGGTCCAGCAGGTTCTGGACATCTTCAGATGAGTTTTCATGTTTCAGTTCGACTGAAGAAATTAAATTAAATTAAATTAAATTAAAAACATGTTTTTGTGTTTAATCAGTTTATGTTTCAGGATTTAATTAAAATCATTAAAAACAGAACCTGGTTCTGGTTCTGGTTCTGGTCCTCGTCCAGAACTCTGTGGTTGTGGTTCTGGAGGACCACTCTTCTGTCCTTCACTGGTCCAGTTCTCTGAAGGTCCACCACAGGGTTTCAGTCAGTTCTGGTTCTGGACTCTGGACCACCACAGATCTGTTCTGTTGTAGACCAGCTGCTGGGCCTGGATCAGGGTTCTGTTGGACCCGGTTTGATCCAGTCTTCAGCTGTCAGACGGGTTTATTCTGTTGTGTGTTTGTGTGTCAGTGACATGTTCTGACCTGTTGTGTGTTTGTGTGTCTGTAACATGTTCTGACCTGTTGTGTGTTTGTGTGTCTGTAACATGTTCTGACCTGTTGTGTGTTTGTGTGTCTGTAACATGTTCTGACCTGTTGTGTGTTTGTGTGTCTGTAACATGTTCTGACCTGTTGTGTGTTTGTGTGTCTGTAACATGTTCTGACCTGTTGTGTGTTTGTGTGTCTGTAACATGTTCTGACCTGTTGTGTGTTTGTGTGTCTGTAACATGTTCTGACCTGTTGTGTGTTTGTGTGTCTGTAACATGTTCTGACCTGTTGTGTGTTTGTGTGTCTGTAACATGTTCTGACCTGTTGTGTGT
>NW_013952745.1:111521-111941 GCF_001266775.1 Austrofundulus limnaeus
GTGTGTGTGTAGGAGAAGTACCTATAATCACCTGAGCAGCTGGCTGACAGACGCCCGGAACCTGACCAATCCAAACACAGTGAGTGTTCTCTTCCTCACTCCTCTTTGTTTATTATTATTATTATTTATTATTTAAAGCAGGTTTAACATTAAAGTCAGTGAATTTGTTAAATTAAGTCTTTTGGTTTAATTCAAACTACTATAAAGGAAATAAAACAATGAATAATGTAAAGGAGTTCTGAACAAAGTTCAACCATTAATAACAGATTTATTTCTTCAACACATTTTATTCACAGTAACTGAACTAAAATTATAAGATTAATTATTTACAATTATTCTCAGGGTTTAATGAGCTCCTGCTGAGTTTTGTTTCTTTGACGTATTAAATAGGGGTGTAAGAAAATATCGATACACTGAAAT
>NW_013952745.1:112075-115688 GCF_001266775.1 Austrofundulus limnaeus
AGTTCAGCCTCTGACCACTAGTTGGCAGCAGTGAGCCAGTCTTTTGGCTCCTCTACCTCTTGAGCACCAGAGAGTAAGGGTAGCATTAGCATTGTAAGTAAACATTAGCATCATGCTCCGATAGCTGAATCTGAGCAGAAAAGACCGACACCCTCTGCCTTCTAAGCTGAGGTAAGGTTACAAACAGTTACTTATTTGTCACAATGTCTGTATTTTAAATTAAGTGTCTCGTGCGCTCGTTTTTCCAACTTTAGTCAGCCTTCACGTTACAGAAGGCTAGCGCATGTCTATGTAATATAATTTTCAAAGACAATGAATTTTTTTTTCCAGTAAGAGGTTTTTATTTAATAGATTTTTTGGACGAAAAATAGCAATATATCGCAATATATCACCTTGCTTACAGTATCGCAATATATCAGGATATATCGTATCGTGACCCCTCTGTCATGGTATGTATCGTATCACCAAATTCTTGCCAATACACAGCCCTAGTATTAAACCTGTCCTGGTGACCCTGCAGCCATGTTTGAAGGATGCTGGTTCAGTTCTGACCCCTCCCTGCAGGTCATCATCCTGATCGGGAACAAGGCGGACCTGGAGGCTCAGAGAGACGTGACGTACGAGGAGGCCAAGCAGTTCGCAGAGGAGAACGGTAAGAAAAATAAAATCTACACCTGAATCTGACGTCAGGCTTCAGTGACTGACGTGTTTCTACTTCCTGTTTCTGTTCAGGGTTACTGTTTCTAGAAGCCAGCGCCAAAACGTAAGTTTGTGCTTCTCGGCTCGCAGAGGGCTCACTCTGCTGCCACCTGCAAGGATTTATTCACCTTAAAGAACAGAAAACTTTATACAGTACAGTAAAAACAGGCTGAAGGTCTGAAAAACTGACAGATTTAACTGAACTGTAACGATTAAACAAGAGAACAGAAGCTAAAGTTAGCAAAACAGCTAAAGGCCAGAGTTAGACAGTAGCTAGAAGCTAAAAGAGCATAAGAAGAAAAAATAAATTCAGTTTGTTGAAGCAGAATAAAAAGAATCAAAAAGATTTAAAGGTTCAAAATTCTGAAGTATAAAGTCACGTGACTGTTCCTGATCGAGTCTTAACTGTTTGATTCATGACTCGTTCAAAAACCAGACTGTTTTTAATGCTGACTCAGCATTTCTTATTAACGCTGAGTCTGCATTTGTTATTAAGACTGACTCAGGGTTTGTTATTAAAGCTAACTCAGCATTTATTAACGCTGAGTTTGTTATTAAAGCTGATTCAGCATTTGTTATTAAAGCTGACTCAGCATTTATTAAAGCTGACTCAGCAGAAGATATTTAACATTGACTAAGGTTTTTCTGATGACTCAGCATTTATTAATGCTGACTCCGATGTTTTTCTGCTGACTCTGCGTTTGTCATTAATGCTGACACAGCATTTGTCATTAATGCTGACAATTTATTAACCCTGACTAAGTGTTTCTTATTTACGCTGACTAAGTGTTTCTTATTGAGGCTGACTCAGTGTTTGTTATTAAAGTTGACTCAGCATTTGTCATTAACGCTGACTCAGTGTTTGTTTTTAAAGCTGATTCAGCAGAAGATTTTTAACATTGAATAAGTAGGTGTTTTTCTGTTGAATCAGCGTTTGTTATTAAAGCTGACTCAGCATTTATTATTAACGCTGACTCAGCATTTGTTATCAAAGCTTACTCTGCATTTGTCATTAACGCTGACAGTTTTTAAAGCTGAATCAGCAGATTTTTAACATTGACTAAGTAAGGTGTTTTTCTGCTGACTCAGTATTTGTTAATGTTGAGTCAGCATTTGTTATTAACGCTGACTCTGTGTTTGTCATTGAATCTGACTCAGCGTTTTTAACTAACACTGACTCAGCGTTTGTTATTATTGCTTACTCAGCGTTTGTTATTATTGCTTACTCAGCATTTGTTATTATTGCTGACTCAGCGTTTGTTATTAAGGGACTCAATGTTTGTCTTTAATGCTGACTCAGCGTTTGCCTTTAATGCTGACTCAGCGTTTGCCATTAACGCTGACTCAGCGTTAGTGACAAACGCTGACTCAGCATTTATAACTAACGCTGACTCAGCGTTTGTCACTAACGCTGACTCAGCGTTTGTCACTAACGCTGACTCAGCGTTTGTCACTAACGCTGACTCAGCGTTTGTTATTAACGCTGACTCAGCGTTATTAACGCTGACTCGGCGTTTGTTGTCGGTCCTGATGGTCTTCTTGTCCTTCAGAGGGGAGAACGTGGAGGAGGCCTTCCTAGAAGCAGCTAAGAAGATCTATCAGAACATTCAGGACGGCAGTCTGGACCTGAACGCTGCCGAGTCCGGAGTCCAGCACAAACCGTCGGCGCCTCAGGGGGGTCGCCTGAACGCCGACAGCCAGCCGGCTAAAGAAGGCTGCAGCTGCTAACCGCCGAGCCTCGGACCCTCCAACAGATGGACAAACTCAGAGACCAGGTCCACCGCCCAGAACTGGATCACATCTAACCCTGGCTTGGTCCAAACACCTCTTCTGGACTCTGTTCAGGACCCAGAACACACTTTGTCCATCCTGCCTTCTTTTACCATAAACCTGGTCCAGTTCCACATCTGGGCCAGACTTTAATCCAGATCAGTATTTGATAATCCGGTTCTGGACCCAGATTTACTCAAAATAAAACCCAAATCCAGATTAAAGACTCTCGGGTCCATATTTAGACTTGTATCAAACCTCAGCCCACAGAACCGAGCCGCTTCAGTTCTGTTACCAGAACCAGACTTAAGTTCTGGACCCAAAACCTAAAATATTAAAAACACCCAGAATCCGACAGTTCCCCCAGCCTGAGTCCAGTCTGGACCAGAACCTGGTCCTGTTCACAGCAGGACTAACAAACCCAGACTTTTAAATGATCCTGGTCTTAGACTGGTCCAGGTCCACATCAGAACTGTCTTCAGTTCTGTCGGGTCACAACCCGGTCCTCTGCTGGAACCGGTCCGTGGACCAGAATCAGCTGTTGGTCCTTTTTAAATATGAAACAAAAGGTTCTAAAGAACCTGATCCAGAACCCAGTCCTGAACCTGGACCAGCTGGTTCTTCAGAGGACTGCAGTGGGTCCAGATGCTGGTGGTCCAGGTTTGATCCAGAACGTAGAAAACTTCAAATCTTAAACTAACTTCAGCCCCGAACATTCCTCAGATCCAGAACTCAGGTTCTGGGTCCAAATCGGTACCAAACCAACCCTGCATCATTCCAAACCCGGTTCTGATCTTAACCTTTGGACCCGGATCCATGTAAACGTGTCTGAAACAGAAAAATTTCTCTTTAACTGAAGGATTCTGTAAACGTTCTGGATTCTTCCAACACCAGAACCAGAACCAGAACCTTCATGTTTCGTTTCTCTGTGTGGAAATAATTCTTCTTTTTATATCAAATCTGAAATATTTAAACACAAATATTAACTCTGAGATGTAAAACGATTAGAAACAGTAATCAGAGCGTTGATGGCAGAAAATCTTTTTCTTTCTCTTTAATGCAGACTGAGTGTGGAGCACAGCGCCCCCCAGAGGCTGCTGCTGCTGCTCAGTGTGGAGCACAGCGCCCCCCAGAGGCTGCTGCT
>NW_013952745.1:116028-120401 GCF_001266775.1 Austrofundulus limnaeus
GCTGCTGCTCAGTGTGGAGCACAGCGCCCCCCAGAGGCTGCTGCTGCTGCTCAGTGTGGAGCACAGCGCCCCCCAGAGGCTGCTGCTGCTCAGTGCTGAGGACAGGACAGACACTCATCAGATTAATAAAAATAAATAATTTAACCAGACTTAAACCAAACGGTGAAGCTTTAGTCATGAAAACAGAAAATGTATAAAAATATAAACGGCACTTAATAAATGTTCTTATTTGTGGTTAAAAACACCAAACTGACACTAAAAACCTAAAACAGATTTATTTACCAACACATCAAACATAATTTATTTATTTACTAGTTTTGACAGGAACCATTGAAACTAGTTAAAAAAACAAATTGTAAAAGTTGTTTTTCTACAATAAGTTTTATTTGTTGATGAGTTTTTCTGTCCTGAACTCACACAAACCTGGTTTCTGACCTCAGACTCGTGGTCCCACAGAGTCCACGTCCAGTAAAAACCAGGTCCTGATTAACTCTGTTTAACCTGATTTATAAATCAAGACTAAACTAAACCTGAGTTTTTCTCAGTTTATTTCTGTCACTTTAAAGAACTCTGAACCAAAGAGTTAAAAAAGGTTGAACTAAACTGAATAAAACCTTTAAGTTGTGTTAGCTGTCGCCTTAAAGCTTTGCTCACCAAAGTTAGCATGTCCAGAACCGTTACACTAATCCTGCCAGCAGGGGGCAGCAGAGGGGCGGAGCTCCGAGGAGCCGCGGGAAAACAGGAAACAGGTTTCCCTCCGTGGCTCGCTGCCTGTAAATTGATGCTCTGTACATTTTTATCTCCTCTGTTTGTGTCTGCAGAAACATCCAACCAGCTTCTCATGATTTGTTTATGAATATTTATAAAATAAACTTTTGATTTTCTTCAGCTGTAACTTTCCACTGTCCCACAGGGGGGCACTTTATTTGTAAATAAAGTTATAAAACTAGAAACTGATCCTGCAGGATGTTTGTTAATAATGGAACAGCTGGATCTAAATGACATCATTTTGTTTGGCTCGTTGTTGTTGTTTACTGACTTCCTGTCATCAACTGTATGACTCTTCACAATTATTCACTATTGGTCATTTTGTCTTCTGCACGTTTTTCAGCATCTAACTCGTTCCACAATTTTTCTGCTGTTTCAACAATTCATAAAACGTTCAGCTCATTCATGTGACGGCTGCTATGACTTTTGGCATTTCAGCTGTTTATACTTCTTTAGCTATTTCTTTTTTTTTGCCATTAAAGATGAATGGAGCCGTTTTCAACCTCCTTTAAAATGTTTCTAAATCTTTACAGCACCTTAGTTTGTTCTGCTTTTTCACGTTGTCTTAATTTTAGCTTTTTTCTGCCATATCAGCTAAAATTCTGCTCATTTCTACTTTGCCATTTATGCTTCTTACAAATGCTTTCTGCTACATTCAACTATTTGCTGAAATTTTGGCTGTTTAGCTGCTATTAGCTAACGTTAGCTTTTCTTTTAATACGTTTTTTGTTGCCATTAGATTTATTCGACTGAGTTCAGCAAACTTGTGCTTCTTATGCTAATTAAAACATTTACAGCAAGTTTTTAACTGTTTTACGAAAAATTTCAGCTTTTTTAAACATTTTCCTACAAATGATCACTTTAATGTAATGTTATTTTTTTCTGGTTTAGCTGTTTTTCAACTAATAATTGCTAATTTGAATTTTCAGCAGCTACCTTTAGCTTATTTTATGCTAATTTTAGCTATTTCATGCTACTTTAGCTGCAGATCTGCTTCTTTCTGCTGTTTTTATTCTACTTTTTTGCTGCTACTTTGTGTTATTTGTGCTTCTTACAGATGCTTTCTGCTACATTCAGCTATTTGCTGAAATTTTGGCTAATGTTTAGCTGCTATTAGCTAACGTTAGCTTTTCTAAGGTTAATTTTTTTGCTGCCATTACAAATGTTTTTGACTGAGGTCAGCAAACTTGTGCTTTTTTTTTGCTTCCTTCTGCTAATTAAAACCATTTACAGAAACTTTTTAGCTGTTTTACGAAAAATTTCAGCTGTTTTAGCTATTACTACAAATGATCACTTTAATGTAATTTTATGATTTTTTTCTGTTTCAGCGGTTTTTCAACTAATTTCAACTGAGTGCTGATTTCAGTTTGTGCCTGCTACCTTTAGCCTATTTTATGCTAATTTTAGCTATTTCATGCTACTTTAGCTGCAGAGCTGCTTTGTTCTTTTTTCTGCTACCTAGTGCTTTTTATGCTTCTTACAGATGTTTTCAGCTACATTCAGCTATTTTAGCTCTTAGCTGTTTTCTAGTTTAGACCAGATTTGTTTTTACTGTTTTTCTGCAAAGTTCGGCTTTGTTGCTTCTTTCATCTTTTCAACGTGAGCTCACATTAACACGATTAAATGTTTTCAGCTGAAGTTTTCAGCAGGAAACATTCACACTGGTGTTTTTTACATAAACTCACCTCATCGACCGGTTCTTCTAATCCCAACTTGAAATATTCGGCTCATATTTCCTGATGGTTAAACTGGAATCAAATCATTTATTTGTAAAACATGTTTGAAGTGAGTCCTGGTGCTCAGGTCTGGTTTGGACCTGGTTCTGGTTCTGGTCTGTTTTTATGTTTAACTGCAGCTTAATGTTCACAGAAACAGGAGCTGCAGAAACAAAACGACGTTTGAAGGTTTTTAAACTTTTAGATAAACTCTAATGGGAGCGAGGTCATCAGTCCGGTTGTGATTGACAGCTGTGGGCGGGGCTTCTCTACGTGGTCCTGCTCTTGGAGGCGGGCTCTGTCTCGTGTTCGTACTCGATCTCCACGTACGCTCGCTTCTTCCTCACCGCCGAACCGTTGGCCGGAGATTTGCCCTTCGACCTGGAGGCCTTCGTCTGCACCTCCATCTCCTCCTCCTCACTGGACTCCTGCTCCTCCTCCTCCTCCTCGTCGCTGCTCGTCTTCAGCTTGTTCATGTCCTGAGAGAAAACACTTCCATCCTTAATCATTTATTAACCAGAGAAACCACATTTAGTCCAGACCGAGAGCAGCCGAAACTGAGACAGAAAATCAGCTGAAGCTACAGAAAGGATCAGCTAAAACAGCAGCTAAAAGCTAAATGCAGAGGTGCCAACCTGGAGTCATCCCAAATCATAATGATTGTCTCGGAGCATTTGTGTCGCGCAGCGTGCGTTTGTTTTTGGCAGTGTTACGACCCCAGGCCCTGGTCTCTTTCTCAGTAATAGAAAGATCAATACCTGAGGTATTTGAAGCTTTCAAATTGGGAGCCGGTGCAGCAMATGCGGCTGGTTTCACCCGTGAGTCAGTTTTCTTTTTAGATTTCAACACCCAACAATCCTTCTTCCAATGACCCTTCCTATGACAGAAATTACATGTGTCTTCCAACTCACGTGCACCACCACTACCTCCAAGATCAGAATAAGAACTAACAGACCGTCGACTGAAAACTACAGGCTTTTTAGTAACAGACAAATCTTGTGTGGCACCAACAGCGTACAAGTCTGCACTAACCTTATGAGTCAAAACAAAATCATCAGCCAAAACTGCAGCCTTTGATACAGATGTTACTTTCTGCTCATTAATGTACAGTGCAACATTCTCTGAAACAGAGCACTTAAACTGTTCAAGAATCATTAGACTACATAGATCCTCAAAAGTTCTTACATCAGACGCAGCACACCAACGGCTGAAATGTGTAGACAAGTCTCGTGCAAACTCTACATGAGTCTTTTCTCCCATTTTCCAGTTCCTGAATTTCTGTCTTTCTGTCATAGGAAGGGTCATTGGAAGAAGGCTTGTTGGGTGTTGAAATCTAAAAAGAAAACTGACTCACGGGTGAAACCAGCCGCATTTGCTGCACCGGCTCCCAATTTGAAAGCTTCAAATACCTCAGGTATTGATCTTTCTATTACTGAGAAACTAGATTTGAGTTCATACACACCATTTCTGACAAAAGGGTCTGTGTCATTAGTGGGGAGTAAAGCTAATATTCCTGTTACAATATTACGTGATACAGGAGCATATGATTCATTTATTCTCTCATCCGTTTTACCTTTTTCTGAAGAGACTGACTCAGGATTATCTATACCAGTACTGGGCATGGGTATGTCTGTTTTTCATGTTCCATTGCATAGAATGATGTTGCATTCTGACTTGTTTGATGGCGAGGTGTTGATGGGGGTGCGTTCTGCTTTACCTGTTGATGGGGTTACAGTAATCTTGGGAAATGGTGTGGCTGGGGCAAAGGTTTGGCCGAATCAATCTGAGGAGCCAATACTTACATCAGTGCCTTTGGTTAGTAATACACCTGATGAGAATGAAAAGAACAATCCGGCAGTGTTTCAGGCGTGTGCAGTGACACGTGCTATG
>NW_013952745.1:120535-122282 GCF_001266775.1 Austrofundulus limnaeus
GAGTTATCTTGGTCATCAGGTAGGACGTGGTGAAGTTCGTCCTCTATTTGCGAAGGTGCAGTCAATACAAAACTTTCCACCACCAACAACTAAAAAAGAACTAATGAGATTTTTGGGGTTGGTGGGATTCTACAGAAGTTTCTGTAGAAATTTCTCTACCATTGTTGCACCATTAACGGATCTGTTGAAGACCAATGTAACATATGTCTGGACCACTCCTTGTCAACATGCTTTTGAAAAGGTAAAAAGAATACTCTGTCAGCCTCCAGTTCTGATGGCCCCGGATATGAGCAAGGCATTCAAATTACATGTTGATGCAAGTAATGTTGGTGCAGGTGGGGTGCTTTTGCAGGTGGATGAGCTTGGTATTGATAGACCTGTGAGTTTCTTCTCAAGGAAGTTCAATCGGCATCAGCTGAACTATTCAGTGATRGAAAAAGAAGCATTGGCACTGATCTGGTCATTACAGCATTTTGAGGTCTATGTGGGTTCAGGGCCTTTAGTGGTGTATACAGATCATAACCCTTTAACCTTTTTGTATTCTCTTCGCAGTCCAAACCAGAGGCTGGTTAGRTGGTCGTTGTTCCTGCAGGCCTTTTCACTGGACATTAGACATATTAAAGGAAAAGACAATATAATTGCAGATGCATTGTCCAGGGCTCCATGTTGATGTAAGATTGTGTGAATAACCTTCTATATTACCCTAAGGCACCAGTCCCTGACACTGACGATGGGATATTGGAAGTGGTGTTTGGCCAGGGTTCCAGTGTGGACCCTGTCTTGATGGAGGGGGGTGTTACGACCCCAGGCCCTGGTCTCTTTCTCTCTCTCTCTGTGTGTGTGTGGGTGTKTTTCAGGCTCAGGTGTTTCTGGAGCTGATTGGAGATGGAAGGCAGCTGGCCATAGTCTCCGGGGGAGCTTACTTGAGGAATGCCTTCACCACCAAGGAGGCCTTTTTTTGTTTTCCCTTGAGGGCTTTTTATTTTTTGCTTTAGTTAATAATAAATCACTTTAAGTTACACTTGCCTGCTTCCCCTTTTATTTGTTATGGTTTTGAGCTAGGCCATAACAGCAGTTTGTGCGCATAATTAAAAAAATATGGAATTTATATCTTTAAACTTCAAAGTATTCATACAAACCTTATTTCTATATGGAGATTATAAGTAACAAGTGATAAAACAGTTTATAAAATGAGTGCTTTATGAAGATAACTTTGCTAAACAGCACATTCATCTATCCTATTATTGGGCCTCCTTTATTCATTCACTCTTCTACAGTGGGGAAAATAAGTATTTAGTCAGTCACCAATTGTGCAAATTCTCCAACTTAAAAAGATGAGAGAGGCCTGTAATTGACATCATAGGTAGACCTCAACTATGAGAGACAAAATGTGAAAAAAAAATTGAGAAAATCATTTTGTCTGACTTTTAAAGAATTCTTTTGCAAATAATGGTGGAAAATAAGTATTTGGTCAGTCACCAATTGTGCAAATTCTCCAACTTAAAAAGATGAGAGAGGCCTGTAATTGACATCATAGGTAGACCTCAACTATGAGAGACAAAATGTGAAAAAAAAATTGAGAAAATCATTTTGTCTGACTTTTAAAGAATTTTTTTGAAAATAATGGTGGAAAATACTGTAAGTATTTGGTCAATAACAAAAGTTCAGTAAACCCAAAGTATAGACACTTAGGGTTTTGGGTTAGAGTAGTGGTGGAGGGGAAACTGGCACCACGCCGGCCTCTGCC
>NW_013952745.1:123418-127506 GCF_001266775.1 Austrofundulus limnaeus
GTCTACCTATGATGTCAATTACAGGCCTCTCTCATCTTTTTAAGTTGGAGAATTTGCACAATTGGTGACTGACTAAATACTTATTTTCCACCATTATTTGCAAAAAAATTCTTTAAAAGTCAGACAAAATGATTTTCTCAAATTTTTTTTCACATTTTGTCTCTCATAGTTGAGGTCTACTTATGATGTCAATTACAGGCCTCTCTCATCTTTTTAAGTTGGAGAATTTGCACAATTGGTGACTGACCAAATACTTATTTTCCACCATTATTTGCAAAAAAATTCTTTAAAAGTCAGACAAAATGATTTTCTCAAATTTTTTTTCACATTTTGTCTCTCATAGTTGAGGTCTACCTATGATGTCAATTACAGGCCTCTCTCATCTTTTTAAGTGGGAGAACTTGCACAATTGGTGACTGACTACATACTTATTTTCCCCACTGTATAATCAGACTCAACAGCTGAAGATGAATTCTTGTCACAATATTTAAACTGAATGAGGAGGAAACTATATTTGTCTTTTAAAAATAAAAACAGATGAATAGTCTTTTCCATTACTGAGTCTGGAGTGGTAACGTCTTTTAAAAGTACCTGCTGTTTATATTGTCTGACTTTTATTTTGTGAAATAAAGACACTATCGGCACTGCTGTTTGTTTGTCATCGAGTTAAATCCATAAAGAAAAAAATCAACATATTTACTCCTGGGCATAAAGTGTGCAGTAACTGTAATTTCATTTATTAGAAAATCCTTTTAGTTTTGTTTTACTTCATTTATAAGTGACAGTTTGCTGCAGCAGGTATTTAGTCTGTAAATAATACTCATATTCTGTTAATGGTCACTTGTTGAAGGTAACTCTGAACAGAAAATCAACGATTAGCCTTGAATACGGTCAAAATCAATTACTAATTACAATAAATGTAAACCTGGGGTGTTTTTAGCCTCGATCGCTAACTAGCGATAGCTGCTAGCTGCTAACTAGTTAGCATCGGAAACGAACACGCACAGGACACATCGGAACAAACTTTA
The DNA here is from genome assembly GCF_001266775.1 of Austrofundulus limnaeus. Classification (NCBI taxonomy): domain Eukaryota; kingdom Metazoa; phylum Chordata; class Actinopteri; order Cyprinodontiformes; family Rivulidae; genus Austrofundulus; species Austrofundulus limnaeus. Next base: position 124,447 of record NW_013952745.1, read on the forward strand.
TAAATAAAAGGTAGAGTTTCACAAGCGACACGTGTCCCGTAAATTATGTTCAATATCTCACTAAACGCACGAAGCTCTCACCGTCTGCAGTTAGCAGCAGCAGCTAGCTAACTAACCGGTGGCTGTAGAGAGAGATCCCCTCCATTTACCCACAGCAGCTGTAGTCCCACAGCTTTGAGACCCTCCAGCTGTTGTTGTGGTCCTTCACTGCTCTGAAAACCGGCTCAATAGATTTTTAGCTTCTCCCAGTGCGCCGCGACTGCTACACGCTTCGGCACCTCCACGCCCCAAACGGTGCCGGCCTCAGGACTACCTCAAGAAGAGGTCCGAAAAAGTGGACCGAGTGCAGCTGGGAGCTACAACGGAAAGACCAAAAACGGGTGCGGAGTGGGGTGGAGCCAAACCAAACTGCATAGGTGGAAAAATGCTGCTGCAGCGGGAGGAGGTTTCCCAGGAGCTCGGCACAGGTCCAGATCGTAATAAAAGTCCAGTATGTTGTACTGGTTCAGAGCTGGTCTCAGTATCGTAATGGTTACAGTGAGATCGTAATGGTTACGGTGAGATCGTAATGGTTACAGTGGGATCGTAATGGTTACGGTGAGATCGTAATGGTTACAGTGGGATCGTAATGGTTACGGTGAGATCGTAATGGTTACAGTGGGATCGTAATGGTTACAGTGGGATCGTAATGGTTGGCACCTCTGGAAATATTTGATTTACCTCGAAGTCGCTCAGGTCGCTCTCCTCCACCTCTTCTTCTGCCACAAACTCGCTCCGCCCCACGTCCTGCACACACAGGAAACCCTTTCACAATAAAATACTCCTTCCTGTCGCCCCACAGCGGCTCTCTGACACCTTCGTCACCTCGTCGTCCTCCTCCTCCTCCTCCTCAGAGTCCGACTCGCTCTCGGCGTCCTGCTGCTCCAGAGCCTTGTCGAAGGCGTAGGCGGGGAAGTTGTAGATGTCTCCGTACTGAAAGAAGAAGAGACGGGTTTGAGAGGAGCCGGGAGGATGAGTCAGCGCTGAGTCAGCGTTCCTACCGTTCCCTGTTTGAGCCTCTCCAGCAGCTCCTTCTCGATGGCGCTGTCCAGCTGAGCCGCGATCAGAGCTTTCTCCTGTGGAGGACAGGAAGTGGTCAGCAGGTTTCACACACTCATCAGTTGAACCATCAGCTGCAGCTTCACCTCCTTCCTCCTCTCTCTGCTCTCCACCTTCCTGCTCAGAGGAACCAGCTTCCTCCTGCGGCACAAACACAAACGTTAAGGCTGGAGGTGGGCGGGGCCGGTTCTGACCCGTGCTCTCAGAACTCACTGCCTCTTCAGGACCAGCTTCCTCATGCGGATCAGGTACTGAGTGATCTTAGTGAAGCGCTGTTTGCATTTGTGTCGGATGAAGCGAGGCCAGTAGATCAGGTTCTGATCGATCTGCTCCAGAGCCTTCTCATAGTTCCTGCTGAGCTTCACCTGCACACACACACACACACACACACGCACACACACACCTGAGTAACTCATGTGAACAGGTAGACACGTTTGTTGTGTTTAATAAAAGCAGCTGCTCTGACCTTCTCCCACATCCTGGCGGGGAACGCGGCCCTCTCGATCACCTTCATGTAGAGGAAACATTGTCCTGAAACACAGAGACCTCAGCGTCACACAGCAGCTCAGCTCCGGTGGTCTCACCTGCCCCTCAGGACCACATCAGGCCTCACCTTTCTCCTCCCTGATGGTGGCGTACTGACTGTTGGCCAGAGGGCAGGCCGAGCGGTTACACAGACCCGTGATGTTGAACTCGTTCCGACAGAATTTCTGACTCTTGGTCCTGAAGAGACGAAGCCGGACACAGATCCACGTCAGACACGGGTCGGCCTCATTTATCAGGATTTAAGTTGGTCTAAGCTTCACCTGCTGTTTAAAAGCTTTGTGACACATTTAGTCTTTAAAACGGTGTGGGAGAGACCGCCACAAATTAGGTTTTAATTAAATAAAACATTATGAAGCATTAAACCCTTAATCTATTTATAACAAAACTGTAGGTTTTTGTGATTATTACAAATGTAACAACAAATACCTTTTAAAATGGCAACAAAACTCTGTGTGTGTAACAAGTTTTTAGTTTCACAAATTTATTAAAACAAATAATCAAAGCTTCAGTTTCAAACTTACTTGACTTTAAAGGAGCAGAACTGTTTGTTTCCAACAATGTCCCAGATTACCTGCAGATTACAGATTATAATATGTCTGAGTGAAAACAACAAGGATTTACAGCCTGAGAATAACTTAAAGTTTTATTATAAAGTAAAGTTAAAAATATGATGAAAGTTAATATCCCCGAATTAAATTTCACACAAGTTTCTAACTGTTTCAACAAAGTTTTAAGTTTAATTGTAAATTGTGTATTAAACACACACCATTACAAATAATTACTAAATATTTTATTAGTAGTTTGGTGCTTCCTCTGAGAAGAACAGTCTGTCTTAAAAGACAAGCAGACTTTTAAACTATAATTTATAATCATCGTATCTAATCATTATCTTTTAACCACAGATCAATGATCAGGTTGTTAATCAATAAAATTATTAAAAAGCCTCCGTTTCACTCAGATACCGGTGAGCTAACGTTAGCGTGGAGGCTAACAGCACGTTAGCATCTTCGCAGTTACTTGAAGGCACTCACGTCGTCGTGTTGCATTTTTATTTCCTTCTGAAGCTCCTGTCAGAGTCCCGACACAGTCCGGAGAGTTCTACAGATGAGATGAAACAAGTTCAACTAATGGTTAAACTGGTTTCCAGGTCTGTGGAGCCACATGGAGCTCAGGGAGACACCATCAGTGTTTGTACGGAAGTCTCGCGTTGGTTCAGGGGTCACAGACGGTGACGTGAAATATCGCGAGACTTAAAAAAACGATTTTATTTTTTACTAATAAAGCGATGAAGAACAGGCTTTTTTATAACGAACTTGTTAATTTTAAATTTTAAATTCATAAATGTAAATTTATTAATAAAAACACATTTTCTATTTAATAAGGATGTGAAACTATAACAATAACAGACTCTACCTG
>NW_013952745.1:127616-131278 GCF_001266775.1 Austrofundulus limnaeus
ATATTTAGTTTATAAACTATGACATTTATAAATGTATGAATCATATGGTGAAAAAATGACTTTGAAAAATAAATCTGTTCTTTTTTTACTTATAAAAGCCTAAATAAAACATAATATGGTGATAACTTTAGACTGAGTAACTTTACAAACATTTATTTTGCCCGTGAAAGTCTTTGTAAAAGTTGAACATAATGATAAATTTGTCATTAAATAATAAAAACGTGTTTTCAGTTCATGATCAGAGGGGCTGAGGCGCTGAGCGTAACAAGGTTAGTGGGCAGCGCCTTTCACGGAGGGTCCGTGAACGCACCAATCATCACATGCATGAACCGAAAGGATCAGAATTCAACATGGCGCAGAGACATTCTGTAGCTCCGCTCAACCTTTCTGACCGACGGGTTTAAAAATATATTCCTCAAAGTTTCAACTTTCATTCATTCTGTCTATAGAAACATAAAACACAGAGCAGTAAAGTTTTATCATCCGAGCCTCTGTCATAGAAGCTTTAAAGGTTTGTAAAGTAATCCTCCAGGAGAACAGGTGCATTGTGGGAAAAGTGTAAATCTGCGCTGCAGCGACACCTGACGGTCAGGAAGAAAACTGCAACAAAACCTTAGTAATTATAAGAAAAATATCACATTAAATTAACTTTAATTATTTTTAAAAGTATGTTAGGATTAGTTATGGTATGTTTATATTTATTTAATTGCGTTCAACACAACATAACTAAAAAAAAGGAAGAAGAATAAAGCAAAAACACTAAATAAAATAAATGTATCACCAGGACATAATTTTTTTTACAAAGATGAAATTACTGTAATTGTTAAAATAGTAATTTACATGTAATTTCATATATTTATAGATAATTTACTTATTTATATAATTTAATAATCAAAACAATCATGTTTGTGTGATTTTATTCTATTTTTCATTATCTAAAGTTACATTTTGTTGATTTTAACTTGAGCCTAAAAAACACAGATAACCGTAAAAAATGTATTTTGAATTATTTTGTAATGTATTTTCCCCCTTACATTTACCTCTAAATTTTATTTTGTGTAAGTCTGTTCATATGTAAAAACTTTAGAGTGAATCTGATTAGAAATCTTAGATCTGATTCGATGACACTGAAATTAAACTCAAATTCAACTCAAAAGATACCAATCAACATAAATTCAATGAGAACTACAGATCAAAATTAGCCGTTTTATGTAAATCTGTCATGTTTATGACGTCTTCATGGTGATTAAGCATTTATTTATGAAATAAAACTCAAGTTTAAAAATTCAGTATGAAAAGTTCTGTTGTTAAATGAAACTAGAACTAAAATAAATCAGATTTTTGAACATTTCAGAATATCTCAGCACCAAAACAGATTCTTTAAAATGTTGCATTTTAAGACGTTTTGTTGTAAAAACATAAATTCTGTTCAAGAATCAAATGTTACTTTTTTAGTTTTGGTTATAAATGTTCAGCCTTGGATTAAAAACTTATTTTTGTTGCAGAAATGTTCAGAATAAAGATTATAAATCAGTGACAGACTGTAGACGACAAACTAAAACCTGTCAAATGTTCAGAGACCACCACTCTGAGGGGTCTGGTCTGGACCTGAACTGGTTTCTAAATTATCTAAAATATCAGTTTAGATCCAAACATTTTAACTTTAGGGATTTAATTTTTTTTTAATTAATATTATTTAAAGGGCCTGTGATATCAATTTTTTGTAATAAACATGAATGTATTTTTGGTAACATTAATAAAATATTGAAAAACAAATTTCACGTCGCTGAGACGAACGGTTGTTGAGATATTTTCATGTGAAGAAACAGGAAGTGATGTCATAGGAGAATGTCAGCATGTAAACAGTGGTGTTACTAAAGCTAACAAAACAAACTGTAAAGAATCTGATGGATTTTTTAAAGATTATTTTGAGTTTCTATCAAAGAGAGATGAAGTAATGTTTAAATTATTTTGTTTTAATAAACAAAGACCAGTTTATTTTAACGAGTTCCCCTATGATGTCACTTCCTGTTTCACTTTGAGCCAAATTCAAAATAGGCCAGTTATGAGACAAGAATAGATGTTTTCTGACTTTTTGAAGGACAAACGTGTCACAGGAACTTGAAGATGACAGATTTGCTGAAGAACAGAACAGAAGCTGGATTTTCTGCATCCTGGACTGAAGATTTCAACTTTTAACAGTTTTTTATTTAATTTATTTTATTTAAAAAATGTGTAAATTCTAGATTATGGAAGCAGAACAACAAACTGGAACACAAACAAAACCCTCCGACGCCCAGCCAGGAACACAAACTGATCCAGAACCAGGATTAATGTTTTTTAAACAATGTAAACAAACAGACGTAAACATGTTGCATCATGAAAAACAGATCTGAGTCCATCAGGTTTATTGGAACAAAAACAAAACAAACGAGCAACAACAACAACAACAACAAGCTCCAGAACACAAAACTGTTCTACACCCCCCCACACCGGGCTCACAGGGGGCTGCAGGAGAACGGGTGCAGAGGAGTCAACTTCTGAAACACCAACAAAAACCTACAGCTAGAACCACAGCTTCCACAGGACAGGACTACAGAGGGCTTCATTTACAGGAGAACGTCTGCAGAACGTCTGCAGAACGTCTGGAGAACGTCTGGAGATGTTCTGCAGAACGTCTGGAGAATGTCTGGAGATCGTCTGGAGAACGTCTGCAGAACATCTGGAGAACGTCTGGACATGTTCTGCAGAACGTCTGGAGAATGTCTGGAGATCGTCTGGAGAACGTCTGCAGAACATCTGGAGAACGTCTGGAGATGTTCTGCAGAACGTCTGGAGAATGTCTGGAGAACATCTGGAGAACGTCTGCAGAACGTTTGGAGAACGTCTGGAGAACATCTGGAGAACGTCTGGAAATGTTCTGCAGAACGTCTGGAGAATGTCTGGAGAACATCTGGAGAACGTCTGCAGAACGTTTGGAGAACGTCTGGAGAACATCTGGAGAACGTCTGGAAATGTTCTGCAGAACGTCTGGAGAATGTCTGGAGAACATCTGGAGAACGTCTGCAGAACGTTTGGAGAACGTCTGGAGAACATCTGGAGAACAGAACTCTACAACAGCAGCATCATTTCTTTTTATAAAACACAGTAACAGATTCTTTACTGGACCTCAGAACCGTCTGACTGGATCAGGTTCTGGTTCTGGTCAGTTTCGCAGTTTATAAAAGTTCAGAGGGTTCTCAGTTGGAGAACCTGGTGAAACCAGCTGCAGAACACTTAGAAAAAACACACAGCTACATCTGATCCACTGGACCCAGAACCTGGTTCTGGTTTTTAACAGTTGCTGGAGCAGGTCCGTTTTTGGCACAAATATAAAGATGCTGAATCAGTCAAATCTCTGTGTGGGTCTGTGGAACCGGGTCAGAACCAGAACTTGTTTAGACCAGTGGACTCCTGGTCCTCCTGCAGGACCCCAGACCAGGAGGACTACAGAGGTGAAGCAGTTCTGTGGTTCTGGTGTCCCATCATGAACCCAGACAGACTCGGACCTGCCCGCCCCCCTTCCTCAGGTCAGGAGAAAGGGGCGGGGCCTGAGGGCGGTGCAGTTTGTAAACCCCGCCCCTCCTTCCTCAGGCCAGGAGAAAGGGGCGGGGCCTGAGGGC
>NW_013952745.1:134468-135751 GCF_001266775.1 Austrofundulus limnaeus
CGGGGCCTGAGGGCGGTGCAGTTTGTAAACCCCGCCCCTCCTTCCTCAGGCCAGGAGAAAGGGGCGGGGCCTGAGGGCGGTGCAGTTTGTAAACCACAGCTGATGAAACAAACAAAAACAAAGATGAGCTGGTTCTGTTTGGACTTGTTCCTGGTCTTTAAGGCGCCTCATGACAGACCTCCCTCCGGTCTCAGCAGGTCTGAAACCCTGGGGGGTTTAGGGGCGTGGTGGGCAGGTTTTGGAGAGTCTTAGGAGGTCTTGACCAGGTCGTAGACGTAGATGTGGAAGTCGTCGTCGAACTTGATGAAGTAGACGGAGGGCTTGGCCTCCACCTGGTGGATCACCATCCCCGAGCGTTTCCCACCGTCCTCTTTGGCGTACTCCACCTGCTTCCCCACCAGACTGTCCACCACCTCGCCGGGCTCACGCTCCGCCGCCACGCTGTCGTCTGAGAGAACACAGACCGTTAGAACCCAAACCAGAGAGCCGAGCTTATAATACTTTATTTTTCATCATAGTTCACTTTTATTTAGTTTTAAATCAGTTAGTTTCAGTGTTTCCCCTATCATTATACAGGCAGGCTCAACTTTGAAAAAAGTAACCAGAGTAGTTTGTAAACTCAAATCCAGACAGAATCAGCTGCTGTACAGGTCCTGCTGGACTCAAACATGGAGCTGAGCTCCTCTCCTCTGTCTCACACAGCAGGTCAGACAGTCCAGATCAGGAGCATTAACCCTTAAGGGTCCAGATAATAATCAGTCTTTAAAGTGTGATAAATAAATCATTTTCAGTGACTGAGAGGAAGTGTTTTTGATAGTTGTATAATTGCATTTTCTAAATGTTATCATTTATATCTACAAGAGAGTTCTGATTATTAGAAAGGACATGATTTGAGGTTTTTACTGATAATATTTTATTTAAAACATGTTACAGAAGTCATAAGAAGCAGGTTTATTTTGAACAAACATTACAAACGTGTTCATTCCTACAAAACTATCAAATATATTTACAAACAACACTAAACTGATTCAGATTAACATGAAATAAATCATATTTTATAATGAAATGTCTGTTTCCTGCTATAAAGAAAAATCCTCCTTGTTCCTAATCAGGGTCAGGGTGGGGCTGGAACCTGTCCTCGCTGCCTTTGGGTGAAGATGGGGGACACCTGGACAGGTCTCCAGTCTCCATCAGAGACACCTGGACAGGTATCCAGTTCACCAGAGACACCTGGACAGGTCTCCAGTCTCCATCAGAGACACCTGGACAGGTATCCAGTTCAC
>NW_013952745.1:136611-141536 GCF_001266775.1 Austrofundulus limnaeus
AGGGTGGGGGGAAGGAGGGAGATGACAGGAGGTGAAGGAGAACCAGGAACTAGGCCGGGCCCTGGACACAACTCATTCAGACCAGGTGCAGACTAACGTCTGGAGACCGAGGCGCCTTCGGCTGCTGGACCCGAGGAGGAAACAGTTCTGAGGAAACATCAGAAGAACATCATTCAGAAACACATCGTTTTATTAAAGATTACATTTATTTATTACTAACAAATCAAAAACATTTTTCAGACACAATTCTGACCCGGGTCTGTGGTCCTGAATCTGATCCAGATCTGATGTTTTCTCGGTAACCTCAGTCTGAACGCTCAGGTCTGAGGAAGGTCAGGATAAACAGATCCATCCAGAGTGATGGATCCAGACCAGATGAATGGATCCAGACCAGATGAACGGATCCAGACCAGATGAACGGATCCAGACNGGATCCAGACCAGATGAACGGATCCAGACCAGATGAACGGATCCAGACTAGATGGATGGATCCAGACCAGATGAATGGATCCAGACCAGATGAATGGATCCAGACTAGTTGGATGGATCTAGACTAGTTGGATGGATCTAGACTAGATGAATGGATGGATCCAGTCTAGATGGATGGATCCAGACTAGATGGATGGATCCAGACTAGATGGATGGATCCAGACCAGATGGATGGATCCAGACCAGGTGAATGGATGGATCCAGACCAGATGAATGGATCCAGACCAGATGAATGGATCCAGACCAGATGAATGATCTGGACTACATGAATGGATCCAGGCTAATTGATGGATTTAAACCAGAGCTTTCAGTGGCTCCAGAAGAGACATTCTGCTCCTGAGCAGGCAGGAAGTCAGACGAAAAGTAAACATTGGACCATCAGGTGTAGAGAACCTGAAGCTCTGACCCCAGGTGCAGCAGGTGCAGTTGGATGGAGGTGGGTACGATGTGGTCGAAAGAATAACGAGAGCTAAGAAGCTGGACACACCAACAGGCTGCACAGTTCACTGGTTCAAACCACCGCAGAGGACACTTTAACACTTTTCTCTCAGCCTCCTCAGACCCCACATGTAGTGAGCTGCAACACAAACTCTCCCTCGCAGCTGCGCCATCACTTCCTGTTAGAAAACAATGAAGCAACGGCAGGCTCCTCGGTCCCAGCAGGTTAACAGCAGAGACCCAGTTTTAATCAGGTGACAGTTGGCTGCAGGTGACGTGCAGCAGGAAGGTTTGCAGTTGCAGCAGAACCACAACTACTACACACAAACTTCCAACAGCAGCTCCGCCCACAACCTGCCTGATTTCACTTCCTGTTAATGTATCTGACCTGTGGAGGTCATCAGTTTTATCATGATGGAAACATTTAAAACTCAACCATCCTTAAAACACTAAAATATCTAGAAGACTTTTAACTACAAATCAATTACAATATTCACTATTTTCTGAACTGTCTGGCCAAACTCATCCTCATCCTAACCTCTAATAATTTCTGTGTGGATAAAAACCTTTTAAAAATGCCATGTTTACAAGAATAATTATAGAAACAGTACATACAAAACAAACATGGTAAAAATGCTTGTCCTGAATGTGAACGAGATGTTTAAATTACGATAGTTATCGACCCAATATCAGGGAATTATGACGTCATACTTATCGGTCCGATATCATAACAAACAGAACTGATAATATATGTATATGTTTGTCAGCTTGGCGATGAGAATGCGTGTTTATTTTTATCCGTTTTGGTCAAGCTGCTTCCCGTCCAACATGACCCGAGCAACATTCAAGTTACGTCGGAAAAAACAACTTTCTCACTAGATAAATTGTTAGAATACTCTGTGCTGAAAAAAAACCAGTCATTTTAATAATTGTTAATATTATTTTACCAACTAACCCTGTATGTTACACACAAACTTTATAATTATAAACATCGGAACAACTACTCCCAATTTGAGAACATGTAATGTCCGTTACCTCCTGAACGCAGCACAGAGTCCGTCTGCTAAGATGCTAACAACAACGAGCTAACTCGTCAGGACTTAAATCATTGCTGAAGCTTTGGACAAATCCAATAAAATTTCCAGAGAGGATGCAGATCTCAAGCAATTTAACAATGGGAATGATGACAACCAGCTGTTCACCCTCGCTAAAGACTGAAGCTTTAATCTCCTTGTTAACCACAGTTTACCATTGTTAGCCAAGGTGTACCATCGTTAGACACAGTTTACCATCGTTAGCCAAGGTTTACCATCGTTAGCCRWGGTTTACCATCGTTAGMCAWGGTTTACCATCGTTAGCCATGGTTTACCATCGTTAGCCATGGTTTACCATGCCAAGCTGCTGCTGTGTGTGTTCCTGTAAGTATAATGCGGACTCGTAATGCATTCACCTAACCAATAACAGGGCTCTCAGCCCAAGAGCTACCTTATCAAAATAAAGAGAGGTCATCATTGCTGGAGTCTTAAAGTCTGGGGCAAACAGATTAAAACAGCCAAAAGTTATCTTAAGATATTAGTACGGGACAGCGTCAAGGTGAAACAGATATAAATAATTAGTCCATAACAGTTTCAAACTGAGAACTCTGGACTCAGATCATCTGCTGCACACAGTTCTGATCACTTATTATCAATAGTAATTTTATTGATAATTATCATGAGTAGTCCTTAACTAGGATGTAGTTAGACAATTAAATCTTCATGTTATGTGTAAATGTATTACCATAATTGCAGGTGAGTCACGTAAATTTATGTTTTTTTAGACCAATTTCCTAGGGGAAACACTGATCGCTATCGGTTCTTAAAATGCGTTATCGTGCATCCCTAGTTTAAATGATATCAAGGAACAAGGACAGTACTAGAGATGCAAACAATTAATCCACTTATGATTAATTGTCAATAATTGTTTATTAGATTAAAATTCCTTCCATTCCATTAATTGAAAACATTTGTTTAAACCTTATTTCAGTGTAGTTTTGCCTTCATCCAGTAGAGGGCGCTGCTGCTCTCTCTGCCTGGCCTAACTTTACCCTGGCCCTGTTGAGTCGAGTAGTACTGAGCCCGCGAGGGGACATGGGGGATTTTTTTTTTTTCCTTTTTGCTTTCCCTCGCAAAAGTCGTTTAACACTGTTGTGCTGCCGGTTCATTAACAAGCTCACATGTTCACCATTAGCGAGTTAGCCTCCTGCTTTAATCCAGCTACAGAATGAATATATCACAGACACACATGGAAGTACGTCATATGATGATATTTTAACACAGTACAGCCACGCAACATCAATGTCAATTACACGAACTTGTGGCGAGACATCCTGTTTGGGTAACCGGATATTTCAAAATAAAAGTCTGATTTAATTGAGTTCATATACAAAACAAATTTTTGCGTGGGAACGCAAAACAATATTGCGAGGTAACGCAAAATTATTGCGAGGGAACGCAAAAGAAAAAAATCCCCCCATGTCCCCTCGCGGGCTCCGTACAGCAGATGGTCGGCCGCCTCCGTAGTTAAACACGCAAATCTTTTTTAGTTTGATTTGTGACACAACAACAATAATGAACTAAACCAAACTGGAAGGAAACGTATCGAAGGCTGTACCGAACCATCCAGCAGCATGACGCTAACGACAAGAGCAGGACGACACAATGGTAAGCTAACTTTAGCTAACGTTAGCTTCTTCTTGTAGAGTTTAACTCTATGTGAAATAACAAAACAAAACAAAAAAAGTTAGTCACAAATAATTACAGTGAAGTTAATCTCATCTGTGACGTAACCTGACCAGTGAACAGATCAAATGAACAGTAACTGACGTCAGATCAGCCCACAGGGAACGTAAACAAACACAGTCCCAGTACTCATTTACATGTTCACCCCTCTCAGTCAAGTTTATAGTTTGTTTTTGAGTAAATCTTTAGATTAAAATGTTACCCTGTGTTTAAATGTTAGTTTTACATTTCTCTGTTCAGGGAGGATTAAATGTTTTATGTTTTTTTTCTTTCCTTTATTCCCCAACTAGCAACCTAATAGATTTCTGTTTTGTTATATTTTATAAATATGTCCAAGTTTAATAATGTGAGAGAAATACACAATTCTCTCTTTATTCAGTCAGCTGGCACAAAACATTTAATAAAGTATAATACTGTACTTTTTTTATTTAGTGTAAAAAATTAGCCCTTCATGTAATGAAAGACCCTTGATTCAAGAGAAATGTCAGGTTTTTAGGAAAATGGCCGCTTATCAATTAATCGTTAGTCGATCGATAAGATCAATCAACTTTAGATTAATTCATTAATCGATAACTTGCATCTCTGCAACTACAAAATGGTTTTTTATCGTATTTTAAATATCATAGTCTTGTTTCCTGCAGCGCCACACACAGGTCTGGCATGGTTACTGCAACGTGTGGGTCGTTTCTGTGTGGATGGATACATTTTTAAAAACAGATGTGTGTTTACGAGAATATTTTTAAAAAACAAAAATAAAAAATGTGCTAACGATGCCTGTTCTGTTTGACGTTAGAAGCTTCTGAAAGTGCCTGTGACATCAGATTTTTGTAATAAACATGAATGCATTTTTTGGAAAGAGAACATTTATAACATGCTGCAAAACAAATTTCATGTCGTTGAGATGAACACTGAAACAGGAAGTGATGTCAGAGGGGAATATCAGCATCTAAACAGAGCAATGCTGCAATAATTAGAAGAATCTGTTTCTTTAGATTATTTTGAGTCACTATCAGAACTGAAGACGAGTTTAAATAAGAGTGTTTCAATAAACAAAGACTAGAGTGGCTGTGTCCAAAACGGCAGGCCAGGTCCTCCAGAGGACCCAGACTCCCCGGTCGTGGCGGTCCGGGTCCTTGGTAGACCGGGAAGACCGGAAAAAAAGAGGCTGTGAATTTGGACGGTCTAGCCTCCCCTCCTTACCCCGGCGTACGTCATGTC
>NW_013952745.1:142487-150226 GCF_001266775.1 Austrofundulus limnaeus
GTGAGGGGGGGAGGATCCGGCCCTGCAGGGGCCCAGTGAGGGGGGGAGGATCCGGCCCTGCAGGGGCCCAGTGAGGGGGGGAGGATCCGGCCTTGCAGGGACCTGTGAGGGGGGGAGGATCCGGCCCTGCAGGGACCTGTGAGGGGGGGGAGGATCCGGCCTTGCAGGGACCTGTGAGGGGGGGAGGATCCGGCCCTGCAGGGACCTGTGAGGGGGGGGAGGATCCGGCCCTGCAGGGACCTGTGAGGACCAGCAGCGCCCCCTGGAGGTGCAGGAGTCCTCGGAGCTGCAGGGCTGCTTGTTTTGGCTGCAGCTGATGATGAAGATGAAGATGTGCAGACAGAGGTCACACACACGAGCCTCACAAACACGCGCCGTCACAAAACCACCACGAGACGCACCAGACCTGCTCAAAACAAACCCACGCAGCTGATGGGTCTCGTCCCGCAGCGCGGCCGCCATGTTGCGCCACTATTTACAAAACCCGCAGAGGCGCAAGAAAAGGCGCAAGCGAACAAAGAGAGGGGAGGTCTGCTGCTGCCGAGGAGCGGGGAGAAAACACGGAGCCCGGCTCGGAGCTCTGCGGAGAACCGCGCGGAGGGACGGCTCGGTACCGGGTTCGGTGCGGGGAGCAACAGGCCGCAGCCACTTACCGACACGGCAGTCAGCGGAGCCGCATAATCCCGATCAGCCGCCGAAGCTCCAGATTGATCCGCTCTGCCTCCGCTTGGCTCTCCGCTGCGTCAAGCTGGCTGCGCCAAGATGGCGGAAGGGCGGGAAAACAGCGACGCCTTTCAAAATAAGAGCGTGTGTCCTGCTGCAGTGTGGTCAAATGACAGATCACAAGCAGAGGCTTATAATAACTAAGTACAGTACTTTTACAGTATTTTTTTGAGGATTTATAATTTTACCAATTAATTTTTTAAATTGTGACTTCTACTTTTATTTTGATACTTTTAAATCCTAAAAATGATACGTTTACTTCTTTAATTTAAAGTTTAACACCTAGTTACTCATAAACTAGATAATTCGCATTTCCAGAGAAAATGCTAGCGTGAATGCCTTTTGCTGATAACTTTAGCTGAATAACAGCTAAGGAACAAATTGACGATGTCACTGATGATGTCACTGATGTAACTGATGATGTCACTAAAGGGCTCCACGCACGGGGAGCGACAAACTACAGCGATTAACGGCTGTCATCATAGCCAGGGTGAAATCCGACGCACGGGACGTGATAGCAATCGCAGCGTTGCGAATCGTGCTCTCAGGTCGCTTGTTTTCACAAAATTTGATTGGTTCTTGACTCTGAAGGCGGGTGTGCATTACGGACGTGTAAACTAAACAAATCTTGCGATGCTAATGATATTGAAAAACAAACGCACATCAAGATACAGTTTTATGAGGAAAAACTTACCATAAACTTCACCCTGGTGCCAATAAATTCCCACAAAGCTGACTTTTTTAGTAATCACTTGGTGAAAGTGTTAGCTAACTGCAGTGTGTAGCATACTCTCCTCTCATTGGTCAGTCAATGAAACCCTCGCTGACTGGTTGTACGCTAAGCGACAAAAGTTGAACATTTTCCAACTTTCATATGTCGCGTCACAAGCTCGCGTGTGCACGTCTACGTGTACGAGCGCGAAATTTCACATGCACTATTTTCGCCGGTCGCTTAGCTGGAGGAGGGCAAGCGATTGTCGCCTCACCGCACAGGCTCCATAGGAAATGAATGGAGAGCGAGCGACGTCGCCTCCCGTGTGTCGAGCCCTTAATGATGTCACTGATGACATCATCATCAAAATTCTGAAAATTGAAATTGCTAAAAAATTATAAAAATTTAAATACCAAAGATCACACCTGGAATGTCCTGAAGGAGCTGAACATTTTGTTACATGAATGGTTTAAGTTAAAAACTGTGGAAGGAGAAGCCGTCCAAAAACGTACCCCATTCAAAGTCAATGGGGAAAAAACTGCGTAAAAATTGTCATACCTAAAAAAGTATAAAGATTAAAGATATTATGAGTCACTGCCGGAATGCCAAGAGATAGCTGAACATTTTGATACATGAATTGTAGAAACAGCACAAAAATTGCGGAAGGAGATAGGGTCCAAAAAACATACGTAATAATGATAGAATAAAAATAATAAAGAGAAACATGAAAACAATATTGTGAATGTTGGAGGCATTCACACTGATTAAATCTGAACTCATCACGAAAGGAGTTGTTTATGTGCTAAAATTAAGTGTTGCATTTACTCAACCAAGTCATGTCAACTATTTCCACTAAACCTAGAAGAGTAAATTTGAGGCAATTTGCATTTTTTTATTTTAAAGAAATTGACCAATTTAATTGATGTGGTTTTGTGGAGCCAGTTTGGTTCAGTAAATTTAACAGTTTATTTGTTAGAGAGCATGGAAAAGTACTTGTGCTTCTACTTCTACTTTCCCAATTTTTGTGAACAATTGTATGACTTTTACTTAAGTAGTTTTCTCGTCAGTGACACTTTTTTATCAAAGTAATTTTCTGTAAAGGTATTTTTACTTTTAGTGAGTTAGTTTTTTCAAGTACTTTATGGACCTCTGAAGATAAGATAAGATAAGATAAGATAAGAAAAATTTATTGAGCCCACAGTGGGGAAATTTGCACAATACATGGAGATTATAAATATTTTTTTCTGCTTGGCCTTCAGTGGAGTCGGACGTTTTTGCTCTCTCTCTCTCTCCTGAACCTGTCCCTCCTTTCCTGCTTCGCAGCTTTTTCAAGCCTTTCTTCAAAGTGTCATCCAAAAATAAAATGAATTATGTATTTGGCCAACTGGTCTCTGAACACAATTGACACTATTTTTTCCACAATGAGAGTGGAACGAGGGGAACGTAGCTGTCCCAGTGGAATGGTTGCTGCTGGTCGGGTCACTCATTCTTGGGGCTGGAACCTGATATGTTTGGCACCGCTTTCCATTGAAGACGTGGAAGATTTATAAATATTTGGATTTATGATAACTGGATTCCTGCTGATCGGCTGTGGAGGAGTTCTGGCTTATCGGAAAATGAAAGTGATCCTGACAGCAGTCTGGGCCTGTGAGGAGCTGTCAGGAATCATGGATGGACTCAGATGCTGGGGGAGATAAGTCATAAACTGGATGTGATTCTGACGAGAATCACAGTTCAGCAGTGTGCCCGTGAGGAGTAGGATTACACCCGGGTGAAGTTTCAGACGGAAAGAGAGGCGAGGAGGTGATGAAATTCGGAATATTTTGCCTTTTTTTCTCACCATTACAGAGATGCAGTTAAGACTGTAAAGCAGCAAGAAATTCAAGGCTGCTTGTCCCAAAACAATTGTGTTTATCTTTTGGATTCCAGCAGCTGCTGACCTTGGCACTCTGCAGTTATCAAAACTTCCCTGGATGAGATGAGAACGCATGCTTGATTTCCCCCATTCCCTCCCCCGTATCATCCGTGGGTGGACCAGTCCGAAGGCCGCGGTGGTGGTGACAGAGAACTGAACTCTGATAAACTGAACTTGGGTTGATGGCAACTGGTTTTGGACTCTGGAGGTCTCTGATTGGTTCCAGCATGGAGTATTAACCTGGAATGGGGGATGGCTTCAAACCATCTCTACTTCTGACAAACAGGATTTCAACCCTTTAACTTGTTGGGTGGTCTGACATTTTCTTTGTCTAATTATAAATGAGTCATACAGTGACAATAAAGATGATTAAATTCTCTTTAAATTCTGTCTAAAATTTGGTCCAAGTCAAACGCAATATCTTTCAATGTTTTCTGAAAAAGTACTGTATAACAAAATATTCTTATAGAAATACATATGTTCCAAATTATGTTTTATGCAGAATATAGAACATTCATAACCTAATAAATATAACAGATTACATTTAGAAAGACTCTTCATCAACATTCATTTCTTATGCCTTCTCTATCAACTACATTTTTCTTAGATACATTTATCACAATCCAGTGTAGCAGGAACGTAAGAAAACAGTTCCACTGAAGAACCTTGATTCAATACTTCCTCCTCCTGCCATATATATAGAGAACAATGGCTTTCTCCACTGGCCTCGCCCTTTTCCTCCACTGTCTACAAATGCTAAAATAAACAGAAACTGCAACCTTCCATTGATTAAGCCCTGTTGTGAAATTTCTGTTGTTTGGTTGTCTGACAAAAAAAAGAAGAAAAAGAAACAAAGCATTTTTCTATCATGACTCAATCACTGTGATAATATCTTGATTTAATCACTGTACAGGTAACCACATCAATCTGTGTTTTGTTCAATCATTTTAGCAGCAGAACCGTGATGTCAGTGAAGCAGGTGACACCCCATGTGACTATCTCTCAGCCAATCAGAAGTTTGTAAAGTCAGGACAAGAGATAACATTTTTAAAGAGAGTTTTTCAACATCAGGAGCGAGAAAACAGCTTTCCAGAAGCTCAGCAGAGGCCCTGCCTGCCAGCCCCTCCCCATGGGCTGGGCAGGATGGTGGTTCTCCTGCATCTCCCACTGGTTGAACGAACAGCCAACGTTTAATATCGACTCTACATCTGAGTTTGATTTTATAGAAGTTAAATAAGCTAATGGTAATTCATGCGTCGTTTTTAGTTCGTTTTCTCTACAAAGTCGAAATCAAATTAAGAAGTCTTGCAGCTGCCTGGGGAGGACCGGACCGGACCCCGCTGTTACCAGCTCATTACCCTCCTTTCTGACTGAAGGACCAGCAGCTGAACAGACACCCTGAGTGTCCGACCGGCCACCACACTGAAGCAGTTCTTTGGGGAACATCACCTGAGATCCTTCGGTCAGCTGACGACTACTCCTGGTACCGCCATCAGCAGAACAAAAGGGTAAAATTGAACATTTGTCCTGGTGACACACAGGTGCTCAGACGTAATTTGATTTTTATCTTTATATGAGATTTGGTAAACTAAACGATTTTTCTACCTAATTTAACTAGGACCCCCTTAGTTAAATCCATAGCTAAAAGCAAAACTCACCTCTCAGTGTTTACTTTATGTTTGTTTGTTGTTTGTTTATTTGTTTGTTGTTATTCACTCGTGACTGCAAACTCTCTCAGTTTTTTTTAATGGTTCAATTATGTCGTCACTTATTCATCACCATAGTTGTAAATACATTTAATCTGTAAATAAATGGCTCTGGAGAACATGCCAACATAAGCTAATCTCATTTTTGTGTCTTGATAAAGTATTATTGGTTCTGATAAAACAAGAACTCATCAAATCATTTTGGGTACATGTATTGTGAGACTGATTACAATTAAGTTACAGTTTTTCGTCTCTTTCCTGGGTCAATCCTTGATCGAATTAAGAGCGTGGTGCCTCGAGGTAAGATAATTTGTGAGTTCACAAATTATCTATTTTAGAATATACCCAAAAAAAACCTACACCAGAAAACAAGTAAAAAAGAAAACCTTCACTAAATTAAAGTTATTTGACTTTAAAATAAGAAAATAATGCAGAAAAAGACAATTAAAGTTGATTTTCTGTTGCTTTTTCCACACCAAAATAAAAGATCACAGAAAAATTCAAACTAAATTTTCTTGGTTTGGAAACTGGTCATTTGTCATGAGAATACACTAAATACAGCAAGGAAAATACACCATAATACTCAAATATTTCACATTATATTATTATATAAGTATAGTATTATACCTTTGGGACAAAATAAAATATTAATGAGAGCCAGATTTGGCCCACGGGCCTTTAGTTTCACATAACTCTTTCTTTATGCTCTTTAACAGTAGCCAGTCACTAAGACATAAACTGATTTATTTTGTCAAATTTATATAAGAAATACCATAAATTAAAATCCAGAAAAAAGTGTATTTAAAGTGATATTACCTGTAATGATGGCAAGGTGTGCCAAATAGATCATCAAATTCTTCGACGTGCTTTTGTTTTGAAAACTCTAAACAGGAAGTGCCGACCTTTAGGCCCGCTGCCTTGACGTGTGTGTGCTGCAGACCAAGAATCCTTCCACCTTCCAGTCCCGCCTTTCTGTCTTTTGCAAAATAGTGATCCTGGGAAATGTCATGGAGCAGACTTTCCTGCTAAATACTGACTCGTTTTGTTGACATGTTTTGTCCTCACTGGCGGAGTTTGAACATCTGCTCCCGGCGGCAGCGGCCTTTCATGTTCTCTGGGGGCGCCTTGATATTCCCCCCATGAAGCTTGTAAGTTACACAAACGGTGCCTGCAGTGAAGCACCGCCACCGTCTTCTCTCTACTTACAGAAGGTTTAAAATGCGTTTACGCTGATTGGCTGATCCCTGGCAGCTGGAGGCGGAGCTAAGATAGAATCGGATTCCATTGGTCGGTGAAAAAGTTTTCGTTCTGACCACGAAGGCAGCTCAGTGGAGCGGAGTTCGAGCCTTATCTTTTCTTCAGCGCGAATTGAAGGTAGCACCGCCCACTCGGCGTGCCCGCGTGTTGTAAACAAACCGACACGAACTGTAAAGTTACAATCTGTGCAGAGGAATTTCGGTGAAAACGAAAGCCGACCTGTCTCTTCACTGCACGCGCTTCACTCCGATCGATCGACCTGGGAACACATGACAGCTGAGCCCCTCAGCAGGACACCCTGGAAGAGACGGAGAAACCCCGGGAGGATGTCCAGGCCCGCGGACTGGAGCTGAAGATCGTCACGGCAAGATGTGAGACGAGCCGGGGGGAAGCAGAGACCGAGGCCAACGGCAGGATGCTGGTCCGGAGCTCGGTGAGTGCTGGCCGGTTAGCGCCCTCAGCTAATGTCGGTGTGTGTTTGTGTGGTTAAAATAAAACTGTTTTAACGACACACGTTACATTTATTCACCAACAGGACACGTCAGGTTATACTCTGCGGTGGCTAATGGGTGTTAGCTGCAGCTGCTAACTCTTCAGTTAGGAGAGCTAACATGCTAGCTGTTAGCTTCCTGACTGTACTTCTGCAGATCTGTCTGCTTTTACCTTAAATGGACATAAATATGATCTTGGTCGTTAATATTTGTGTCAAACCGTCTCGAGTTTGTCTCTAAAGATGTAAACCGCAAAATAATTGTTTTATTGTTAAAAAAGAGAAAAGCTCACTTTTAAAACAGGATGTTGTTTTATTTTTTACACGGAGGAAGTGTTAAATTATTGTTGGTTAAACCAGAACCATCAGTATAAAAGGTGAGTCACTCATGTAGTAACACTAGTAATTTGTAAATATTTGGATATTTTCACCCTACTTTTACTAAATGACGTCACCTGAAAGGATAGCAGCTCCGAGGTCAGATCATCTGTTGTTGTTGTTTGTTGAAAACAGCTGCAAAGATTCAGGAGACCAGCAGTTGTTAACACCTGTTATCACAGCCATTAACACCTGTTATCATAGCCATTAACACCTGTTATCACAGCCATTAAAGGAAGTATTTAAAGTTTGACAAGTAGTGATTTAAAATGATTAGAAAACAGGATGTCAGGATTTTAAATTTAATCCTGCTTTGATGGAGGATTCTCGGTTCTGTAGATACTTCTCTACAATGATGATGTCAGTTTAACATTTCATATGCACTCATGCACCCTCATACCATCAGAGAGGCAGTAGCTGCGTTTCCATTGCAAATGTGCGCAAAATGTCGATATTCTGTTAATGTCTAAAAAACACAGTTTCACAACTGCAGTGTTTCCATTAAGTAAGAAATGTTATTAAAGTCACGTGAATACGTTTGTTCTCATGATAAGTCAT
>NW_013952745.1:150356-152012 GCF_001266775.1 Austrofundulus limnaeus
TGATAAGTCATTACAAACATGGCGGCAATGGATGTAAACACATAGCATGTTGCTACCACGACACTAGCGCTCAGTGAGTTTACTATTTTATACTACTTCTGTGATATTACTACTACTTCTATTTCCCGTTGTCTTCTTTGTTGTTGTCTTTTTCACCAGTAGAAACAGACGGTTGTTGATCACGTGACTCCTGTGATGTGAAAAAAGTGTTTCCATTGTAGTTTTGCGAAAAACACCAATTTAGATACGGCTGAAAAACCACCTCATCCTAGTGCAAAAACATTTTGTCGAAAAACGTAATTTTTTTCTAAACTGACGTGTTTCCATTGAGCAAATTTATTTTTGAAATCTAATTTGCACATTTTCATGGTGAATGGAAACACAGCTTGTTTTTTGAACTGGGAGCTGGTTGTAAACAGGATGGTTCCTCTCTCCTTTAGTTTGGACTCAACGTCAAGCATTTAGTAGGGACTTTGTTAAAATGTTCAAACTTATTTTAGAGCTGTTTTTCCTTTTAGTACTCATAAAGCTCTGTGTACAGAATCCAAAACTAGTTTTTTTTTAATCAGACCACCCGTTAAGGATTTAGAGGTCTTTACAGGCTGATAATTAGGAAGCAAGCGCTCCACTGACTTCATTTTAACATAAAGTGAAGCTCCACAGACACACTGCTCGTCACAGTTTCCCAAGGATTTTTCAAACCAAAGCAGAAAACAAACGAGATAAAACCTTAAGATAGACTTTGAAATGCAGAGCAGAGACAGGGGTGTGTAGTGTTGTTGTGTGTCCGGTCCGTTTTAAATGAGCTTTGGTTCAGATGAGACGGCACCACGTCTGGATGGTGTTTATTAGGGATCCACCCATATGAAAATTTCAGTCCATATCGATGTCTGATATAACTATTGCTGTTATGGCCGATAACTGATATTTACCAATATTACACAAACAAATTATATTATAAACACACAAACACACTTGTGTCTTTTCTTGATACGGTAAATAAACAACCAGACGTCTGACATGACTCATCTGTGCAGCGTAAAGATCATGTTCATGATCAAACATAGTGTGTGTGTGTGTGTGTGTGTGTGTGTGTGTGTGTGTGTGTGTGTGTGTGTGTGTGTGTGTGCGTTGTTTCCCTCTGGGTGGAACACAAAGCACTTCCTGTTGGCTCTGGATGTCTCTGCTCAGATCAGTCTCCTCAGGCGGGTCGAGTTTTTAGAGCTGATCTGGATCAAACGGACAAAATCCCGTCGTTGTGTAACCCTGAGTTCACTGTGAAGAAACCAATCAGCAGAGAGGCATCAGGTGTTTACATTCTGTTGTTAAAGTAAAACTCAGCTGCACAGTTATGGAGAGCCTTTCATTCAAAAATAAATATAAATATTTATTAGGGCTGTGTGTTGGCAAGAATTTGGCGATACGATGTTTACCATGACAGAGGGGTCACGATACGATATATCCTAATATATTTCAATACTGTAAACAAGGTGAAATATTGTGATTTTTTGGGTCCAAAAATTCTACTAAATAAAAAACTCTTACTGGGAAAAAATGAAAAACCAAAATTCATTGTCTCATAAGACATACTTTTGATACATTTAGCTGTGTTCTGCTTTGTATGTGTTTTATTTTATTTGTTTCATATTTCATCCA
>NW_013952745.1:158947-160185 GCF_001266775.1 Austrofundulus limnaeus
CCCCAGGGCCTCCTGTCGTTCCTGTCGGCTCCTCTGATTGGTGCTCTGTCAGACACCTGGGGCAGGAAGTCCTTCCTCCTCATCACGGTCTTCTTCACCTGCGCCCCCATCCCCTTCATGAGGATCAGCCCCTGGTCAGAGACACACCTGTTCTCACCTGCATCAGCAGAGTTCACATAAGGCTCAGATTAAAGTCAGAAACATAAAAACAATTATTTTCAACAAAAACCTATAAAATCTGATGTTTCTGTTTTTATTTGTTGCTAAAAAACTTCAGTTATTTTTTACTGAACGTCTGTTTTCCTCCAGCTCTGATCTGAAGGTTGAAAACAGTTTCTGTTTGTTTGTTTGTTTGTTTGTTTGTTTGTTTGTTTGTTTGTTTGTTTGTTTGTTTGTTTGTTTGTTTGTTTGTTTGTTTGTTTGTTTGTGGTAGTAACTGCACTGATGAGTCTGACATGAGCTCAGCTGGAGTTAGTTTCCAAACACCTCTTCAGTTTCTACACAGAAGTGTTTGTGAGCTCAGCTTCCAGCTAGTCTCATTA
This sequence comes from Austrofundulus limnaeus, assembly GCF_001266775.1. NCBI lineage: Eukaryota > Metazoa > Chordata > Actinopteri > Cyprinodontiformes > Rivulidae > Austrofundulus > Austrofundulus limnaeus. Next base: position 159,490 of record NW_013952745.1, read on the forward strand.
TTTATTCATGTTTAAGAGCTGAAACACGTTTATGTTTACTGTTTTTATTTATCTCAGGCTGCAGTGAAGCTGCTCCTCAATATTTAATGATTCTTTTAATGATTTTATATTTAATAAAGATTCATTTAATGGTTTTAAAGCTCAGTTTTCTCTGGTTTTAAATGTTCTGATCTGAGCTCAGAGTCACTGTTTGACTCACATGATGTTCATGTGAGGAGCTGCTCCTCCTCCTCCTCATGTCTGCTCCTTCACCCAGGAGGTGACGGTCCAAACACTGAGTTACTCTCAGGAGTAAAACTTCTGCTCTGTTGATTCGTTTCATGTGTTTATGTCACAGATCCAGCAACCAATCAGAATGCACCAAGTAATAAACCTTATAAAACAAACAGAGGGCTGTGAGAGTTTGAACAGCTGTTGATTTTCCTCATTTATCTTTATAATCATTGATTGTTTGGATAAAAACTCTCAGTTAAAGTTGTGCAGTGTGTAAGTAAGTTGTCCAACCTGTCCTCCTCCCTGTTCAGGTGGTATTTCGCTCTGATCTCCGTCTCAGGGATTTTCTCTGTGACCTTTTCTGTCATTTTCGCCTACGTTGCTGACATCACAGAGGAGCATGAGAGAAGCACTGCATATGGACTGGTAAACACACACACACACACACACACACACACACACACACACACACACACACACACA
>NW_013952745.1:161437-163475 GCF_001266775.1 Austrofundulus limnaeus
TTCACTGACTGACTGACTGATTCACTGACTGACTCACTGATTCACTGACTGACTGATTCACTGACTGACTGAATCACTGACTGACTGACTGATTCACTGACTGATTCACTGACTGACTGACTGATTCACTGACTGACTGACTGATTCACTGACTGACTGACTGATTCACTGACTGACTCACTGATTCACTGACTGACTGATTCACTGACTGACTGACTGATTCACTGACTGACTGACTGATTCACTGACTCACTGATTCACTGACTGACTCACTGATTCACTGACTGACTCACTGATTCACTGACTGACTCACTGATTCACTGACTGACTCACTGATTCACTGACTGACTGACTGACTGATTGACTGATTGACTGACTGACTGGTTGGTTGATGGTTGATCGACTGGTTCTGATGGTTTTCAGTCGCTGCGTCGTGTTGGTAAAGACTCCACGGTGCTGCTGATCTGTGTCACTGTCTTCCTGTCCTACCTGCCTGAAGCTGGACAGTACTCCAGCTTCTTCCTCTACCTGAAGCAGGTAACACACACACACACACACACACACACACACACACACAGGTGTGGACAGCGGTGGAACGTGTGTTCTGAGTGTCTCCATCATCAGCAGCTCTTTGTTTTTCTGTTGCAGATGATCCAGTTTTCTTCTGGAGCCATCGCTGGCTTCATCGCCATGGTGGGAATCCTGTCCATCATCGCTCAGGTACACACACACACACACACAAACAAACTCTCTGCAAGTTAGTTGGCTGTAAATGAAGTAGCATCTTTGATGTTTGGTGTTCAGTGTGGAGGACTGATATGACATAACAGAAATAAAGACAGAAATCTATAAACGGACCAATAAATAAATAAATAAATAAATAAATCAGGTGTTCATGTTGCTGCTGCATCAGTTTAGATTAAAGTTTAGTTTAGTTTAAAACAAAGACAAGAAGGAAAACACTGACTTGTGTCTTTGTTTTTAACTAGACTTTAAACTGAGGCAGCAGCAGCTCAGTAGATCTACACATGGATCCTGCTACTTCCTGTCTGTTGACCAATAGGAGAGGAGCTGACCCAAGAAGCTCCGCCCACCTTGTTTACATAATGAGGCAGAAATGCAAAAGGAAATGTAGAAACAACACATGGAAGTAAAAACACTGGTGGTAAAAATGATAATAAATTATTATATATTTTTAAAAACAGTAAAATATATATTATGTTTTAAAATATATAATTTATTAGAACAAAGCTGGAAAAATAAATGTGAAGGTCAAATAAATAAATGATAAAACATGAAGTAAAGTTCTGCTTTTTTAATTAACAGGTGCATTTTACCTTTTTATTTATTTATTTATTTATTTATGTATACTGCTGTCAGTTTGGGTCCTGCATGGTTCAGAAGGTTCAGCTGTTTGCTGAAGGATGAAGGTCACTCAGGGTGAGGATGAGGAGGAGTTGCTCACAGTGTTTGTGTGTCTCAGACTCTCCTCCTCAGTGTTTTAATGAGGACCATCGGTAAGAAGAACACGGTTCTGCTGGGCCTGGGCTTCCAGATCCTCCAGCTGCTGTGGTACGCCTTCGGCTCCGAGCCGTGGTGAGTCTGCTTTCAGCTGCTGTTAGCTTTTAGCTGCTGTTAGCTTTTAGCTCCTGTTTCTGCAGGTCTCGGTCCTCACTGGTTCTGGTCTCTCCTCCTCAGGATGATGTGGGCTGCAGGGACTCTTGCGGCCATGTCCTCCATCACTTTCCCAGCAGTCTCTGCTCTGGTGTCTCACAACGCTGCAGCTGACCAGCAAGGTGAGCTCAGCCTGGACCAGGACCTGGACCAGGACCAGGTGTTTGGACCTGTTCTGTTAGAGATCTGACAGAACAGGTGTTGAAGGACAGAGAAATGAAAGTCACAGAAAATAAAACAAATCAGAAAAACTCACATTAGAAACTGTTTCTGCTTTTATTGACTTTTTATCATTTCAGAGCTTTAAGTGAAACTAACAGATTGTTGTCCTGTGTGTGTGTGTGTGTGTGTGTGTGTGTGTGTG
>NW_013952745.1:164146-171522 GCF_001266775.1 Austrofundulus limnaeus
CACACACACACACATATTTACACACACACACACACATTCAAGGCCAAATAATATTTTAACATCAATTCAAAAATATCCCCAAACTGAACATTAAATCTGTTTTAGATAGATCTGTGAATATTGACACTACTTTACTAATTAGTACTTACTTTCTTGAAAAACWTTCGTATATCTACTTTTCACTGAGCATCCTCCTGGTCTGCTCACTGAGACTTCATGCTACACTTAGCTTTAGCTAGCTCTGTGTGTAAACTTGCTAGCATGCTGCTAAAGTTGCAGGAAAAACGTGGACTGGATTTGATGAGAAGTGGAGCGGACCAAAGAGGATCTCATATCACACTGTACATTAAAGGGAATCTGACAGATTTATGATCATATATTTATTTAATAATGAAATATTAAATGGTTATTTATTCTGACCACATCATATTGAATTTTTATTTAAAAAAAATTAAAAATAATTTTTTTACACCAAAATAATTTAGGGGGGCTTTAAAATATTTTAGGGGGCTCCAGCCCCCCTAAAATAGGCCTAGTGACGCCACTGATGCACAGGCTAACGTCTGTAAACATCATTATAAATCAGTAAATCTCCAGATGAGCAGTCAAAGCTTCATGGTTCTGGTTCTGTCTGCAGAAACCCGTCATCCCGGGTCCTCCCTTCCTGTTCGGTGCGTGCGCCGTCCTCCTGGCCGTGTCCGTGGCCGTCTTCATCCCGGAGCACCGTCGACCGGCCGACACCAAGACCTGCTTCTCCCCCGGCGGCGCCGGCGCCTCCAACGCCCTGGCTCAGAACCCTCTGACCACGCCCACCAGCGACCCGGAGGACATCGAGCCGCTCCTGCAGGACACCAGCATGTGACGACCCTCAGCCAATCAGAGCGCAGCGTTCTGTTAGGACTTCCTGCTCCGGTTTTCAGCAACTTCCTGAGGTGTGTGGAGCAGGTGAAACCAAAGGGCTTTGGACTCTCTGAGGTGTCGAACACAAAAACTGCTGAGTCGTGACTGAAGTTTGGGATTATTTATTTAACAAGACGTTTCACCTGCTGCCTGTTGTCACTAAAGAACTCTGACCTTTAACCCCCAGCACCGTTACAGGTCCGGTCCCAGCAGAACCCTGCAGAACCACTGGCTCAGAGGGATTTGGCTGCCATCTTGCTAGGTGCCACGTGTCACGCTGAGACCAAACAAAACCTGAAAAGTTAAAATTATTTCTGACTTAATGTGACCCAAAATGTTGTTTTATTAAAGTTCTGGTTCTGATGGTTAAAACCAGGTTCTGTTAGGAATAAAGAACACTCACGCTGTTTACATGTAGCTCCTCACAAGATGGCGGCACTGATTCACCCCGGGTCACTCCATCCAGAACCTCTCCTGTTCAGTGGGTCAAACAGAACCGGACCAAGCCGCTCGGGGTTCTGGGACAGATTTCACGTCGGCCATGTTTGTTTTTCTGTTTGATTGACAGCAGAATGTTTTCAGCCATTGGTGCTTTTTATGTTTATTTTATCTGACGTGATGACATCATCTGTTAGTTTTTATGTTTATTTTATCTGACGTGATGACATCATCTGTTAGTTTTTACAGCTCTGAGGCTCCAACATTCCTGCTGCAGAGATTTATTTACCTCTGTGTTCCAAAGCCTCTCAGCCTGTTTGTTTGTTTATTGTTTGTCTGTTTGTTTTTTGTTTGTTTTTTTGTTTGTTTGCTTGCCTGTTTGTATGTTTGTTTGTGAAAGCAGTCGGTGCTGTTTTTTTTATTTATTTTTTATTATTTCTGTTACTTCCACATCAGTTTACTGCGTCAGACCAAATCATCCCTGCAGAAGCTTCGGAGTCGGTCCCTGTTGCCACGGTTACAGCTGGAGGATGCTGTCACCGTGGTAACGGCTCTCCTCCGCAGATCAAAAGGGCGAACAGTTCGGTTCGGGTCCCATAAGAACCGAGCAGAACCTTTTTAATCAGACGATGTCGGGTCGTATTTAAGGCGACTGAGGAAGTTGATGGTGCAGCTTCATCTTGGGTCTGTTCCCTCCTCAGAACCAGAACCTGCTCTGGTTCTGGTTTTAATCCTGATGGTTTTATTTTCAGATTGGACCGTTTTCATCATATCTGACAGAGAATTTGTTACTGCTGTTTAAGAAGCTGCAGACGGTCTCATTTCAGAGACTCGAGTCAGAAAAGGTCCAGACTTGTTTAGTGTGATGAGCAGCAGCAGCAGGTTGGACTGAAGGAGCTTTAGTTTAGCTGCTGGTTTCCATGACGACAAGCACTTTATTTCCTCTCGACGTGCCTCTTTTCATCTGTTTTTACTGATGCAGAACGACGTCAGTTTGACTCCGTTTGAGCTGAAAAACAGATTTTTGAATATTATCTGAGATAACAATAAACTCAAATATATGAATTTTAAACAGCTTCTGGTTTGTTTGTTTAAATCTTCTTAAATGTGATTCACTGGAAATCCAGTTTTTCTGTTTTGTTTCTGATATTTAAAGGGATCCATTAGTTGTAACAGACTTTATTTAATAAACATATTTTAACTGTAAAATAAAGACTGTAAAAATACTGTAGGATGTTTAGTGTTATACATTTTTAAAAATATATTTTAACACAGACGGGGCCATTTTATTTCCACACAAAGCATTCTGGGTAAATGATGACGTGGATAGGTCCTCGGTGCGAGGCTGCTAGCGAGCTATATCCACCCTGAAGGTTAATCTTGGACAATATCTGATGATCGACTCTTTTAAATGAAACCAGAGAGCGTTGACAGAGAGGAGAAGGTAGAAATGACTCAGCCTGGAACTGAAAATATGGATGGAGGACAACAGAGCTGCTTCATGGAAGAACAACCTCAGATTAGCCTGTTAGCTTTAGCGTTAGCCCCGATGCTATCACCATATATATGTATTAGCTCAGCGCTACACATTCTCCTCTCGTCACTGAGGTCCTCCATCCACATGACAGAGAGGGGAACACAGAAATGACTCAGCCTGGAACTGAAAATATGGATGGAGGACAACAGGTTAGCTTGTTTGTCGCGCTAGCGCGACAAACAAGCTAACCTGTTGTCCTCCATCCACATGACAGAGAGAGGAACACAAAAATGACTCAGCTGTAACTGAAAATATGGATGGAGGACAACCTGTTGTCCTCCATCCATATTTTCAGTTCCAGGCTGAGTCATTTCTACCTTCTCCTCTCTGTCAACGCTCTCTGGTTTCATTTAAAAGAGTCGATCATCAGATATTGTCCAAGATTAACCTTCAGGGTGGATATAGCTCGCTAGCAGCCTCGCACCGAGGACCTATCCACGTCATCATTTACCCAGAATGCTTTGTGTGCAAATAAAATGGCTCCGTCCGTGTAATATATATATTTTTAAACTTTTAGTTTAAAAAAGTACAAAACTAAACATCCTACAGTATTTTTACAGTCTTTATTTTACAGTTAAAATATATGTTTATTAAATAAAGTCTAATGTTACAACTAATCAAGGATCCCTTTAAAGTTCTGTCTCTGTTCCCACTGAAGCTGAAAACTGATCCTGTTTAAATGATCTGTTCTCACCATGACACTGCCACCACCGTGCTTTACTCATCTGATGTTAAATATTTTAGTTTGACAGACTCAAAAAAAACTGCAACTTGTTTTATTTTTGGCCAAATTTCAGCCACTTTAAGCTTTTATTTTTTGTTTAGTTATCTTGAAAATCAAAACATGAAGAAAAAAACAGGAAAAACTCAGAACTTCTGAACATGATGAAAGGTTTTATTCAGTTTTTGGAGAAACTTCACTAAATATGACACGTTTTACACATTTTATTACAGAAATAACTTTTTTAAAACCTCAGTCAAAACTTCTGTACAGAAAATTAAAAAAAAACTAAAACTATTTACACAAAAGTTAATAAAAGTTTAAATCAAATCAGATTATTTCCTATATTTGGTCACAAAACACAGCAGGTAAATTCAGTTAATCCTAAATTAATCTGTAAATAAAACCTGATATTCTGAAAGTCGGCTTCTTGTTGGGATTTTAATCGATATATTTTTAACAGGTTTTGTTTTCTACTTTCTTTTCATCCCAGATAAGTTTTTAACGAACCTTCATGCAGTTAGCCACTGTTAGCATGTTAGCGTGTCTTCTTTCAAACAAACTTCCTGCAGCTTTATTCTGAAAGTGCTCCATGCCACCACACAGCGTCAGGCCTTCCTCTTCCTCCTCTTCCTCACAGCAGGCAGGAGATGGACACCTTGGTGGTGGAGAAGGGGACGGTGTCTGGTTTGGGACAAATGAAAAATGAGCTGTAAATATTTAGGAGCTGCTCGTTGTTCTCAGAGTCTCACCTCTGTCCTTCAGCGAGCTGATGTACGCCTCCATGAACTCCTTCTCTCTGCTGTCCTTCACCTCCTCCTCCTGCTCCCTCCACCTTCTTCTCCTCTCCTTCCTTTTCTTCTCCTCCTCCTTTTTCTTCCTCCTCTTCCTTTCACTGGACGAGTTGTCGTACAGACGGATAAACCTGTGGGGACATCGGGAGCCGTGAGAAGGGTCCAGTAAACGCCTGGGCGGCCCTCAGGGTTCTGTGTTTGTGTACTTGATGTCTGGGCTGCTGCACAGTTTGGTGGGAACGCAGGTGAGCTCGTCGCCGCTGACCACCACCATCTTCAGGGTGGAGATGTTGGTGAGGCACAGGGGAAGGTAAGAGAAGTTGTTCTTGTGGACGTACAAGGTGACGAGCTGCTCCAGCCTGAAGACAGGAGCATCTCATTTACACTACAGGTGAAGCTAAAAGAACACCTGCTCTGTGTGGTGATGACATCATCTGCTACCTGTCCATGTCCTGTGGCAGGTCGCTCAGTTGGTTGTTGCTCAGATCCAGAAGCTGCAGGCTGGTCATCCTCAAGGCACAGATGGGGATGGAGATGAACCTGTTCTCCGCTATGTCCAGGTGGACCAGCTGCTTCAGGCTGCTGAGCTGGAGAAGAGGTATACAATGACATCATCAGCATGTAGCATAATGACATCAACATTATATAATGACATCATCAGCATGTAGCGTAATGACATAATCAGCATATTATACAATGACATCATCAACAGGTGACACAATTACATCAACATGCTATACAATGACATCAGCATGTAGCATAATGACATCATTATACAATGACATCAACAATATATAATGACACCATCAGCATGTAGTGTAATGACATCAACATATACAATGACATCATCAGCATGTAGCGTAATGACATCATCAGCATATATAATGACATCATCAGCATATGGCATGATGTCAACAGGTTATACAATGACATCAACATATACAATGACATCATCAGCATGTAGTGTAATGACATCATCAGCAAATACAATGACATCAGCATATACAATGACATCATCAGCATGTGTCGTGATGACATCAACATGTTATACTATGACATCAACATGTAGCACAATGACATCAACATGACTCAATTACATCACTGACATGTTACACACTACCATCAACGTGATTCAATGACATCATGTTTCATAAAGACAACTGACATATTTAACAATGACATCATGTTATGCACTGTCATGACGTGATGCAATGACATCAACAGGTTTGACAATGACATCGAAGGGACGCAATGACATTGACATTTCATGTGACAAACATGTTTCACAATATCATCAACGTCTTCATGTAACAGTGACATCAACAGGAGAAGTAATGATATTTTCAACAGATTACACAATAACAGCTTGTTGTACAATGACATCATCAGTGAGTGATGTAATGGCAACTTGTGTCTGTGTCTCAATTCATGGGTTTCAGCCGAGGTCGGCCACATTTGTTGTCCACTTACGTCACTGCGCTGCGCCGTAGACTGTTGGCGCCTACACATTTGGCCGACCTAACCCAGAAAACATCGGCTGCATAAACTGTAAGTGTCCTACGCAGCTGATGGTATCCCAGAATTCATTGCGCCATCAGGAAGACAGTTAAGTTTTTTTTACAGCATTTTTTTAAAATGACAGATTTTGGAATTTTACCACAGACTGAAGAATGTAACAACTCAGCTGAAGAAACTTTTGTTACAATAAGATGTTAAATAAAATGCAGTGACATCAGGTTCTACAATGACATCATCGACATCTTGACCCTACACTCTCTGCCCTAAAGGACTGTTTGGGTTCAGTCCCATTCTGAAAACCTGAACATGGACCGGTTCCCCTCAGAACCTGCCTCACCTCAAAGGGCAGCTCGGACAGGTTGTGGTTTCCTGCCAGTTCCAGTCTCTCCAGCTTCTGGCAGTCCCCGAGCTCTGGAGGAACTCTGGACAGACGGTTGTAGCTGATGTTCAGCGTCCTCAGCTCCGTCAGCTTACCTGAAGACACAGGTACGTTGGTTAGAAGCTTCCATCAAACTGTTTCCTCTGATGGAAGGCTGGATGGCACAGAACCAGGTTAGAGCTTGAAGCAGTCGGGTCATAACTGGTTCAGGTTCTGGGGGGTTTAACTGAGTCTCACCAATCTCTGGTGGCAGCTCGATGATGGCGTTCTTTGGAACCTCGAGGACGGTGAGCTGAGTGAACAGGGTCAGGTAGTCTGGGAGCTGGCGGATCCTCGTCCCCCTGATGTGCCACTCCTGCAGGTAGGTCCTCCACTGCAGCTCCCGGGGGAAGTCCTGCAGGACGGACGTTTGAAAACACAGACATGATGGAGTTGGTTAAACCTGTTTACCTACCAGCCAACGATCCCCGTCCAGTCTGAGGATCAGTTGGTTCTGGTCTGGATCTTTCTCATCCTGCTGGGCTTCCTGATCCTGATCCTGATCCTGGTTCTGGTCTCCTAACAAGAACAGAAACCCAAAGTACTCATCAGGTACACAAATACAGGATAAATATTTATGTTTTACGGTATATTTACTGGTGTACTGATGTATGATGAGTATATTTACCTGTGTACTGATGTATGATGGGTATATTTACCTGTGTACTGATGTATGATGGGTATATTTACCTGTGTACTGATGTATGATGGGTATATTTACCTGTGTACTGATGTACATCAGTTTTATGAGACTGTAAATCCTTCAGAGTGGATCTCTCCAGGTAATGGTGCAGCTGGTTCAGTTCTTTGGTCTTCAGGGTCTTGCAGTAGATCCGGTACTGCCACTCCTGATCAATCCTGTGCAGACAGACGATGAGTCAGCAGAATTTTAAATGGATTCTCTTGTTTCTTCTCTACAAATGAGACCTTTCTGCTGTTTGGAGGTGTGGCTCCGACCTCCAGGGATATAAATAACACGACATGTGTTCATCATACTAAATATCACTGTGTGTGTGTGTGTGTGTGTGTGTGTGTGTGTGTGTGTGTGTG
>NW_013952745.1:171532-175648 GCF_001266775.1 Austrofundulus limnaeus
GCTATACCTAGTTTTGGTGTTAAAATAGATGCCATTCCAGGTCGCTTAAACCAAGCAGCTTTAAATGTCTCCTACCCGGGAGTTTTTTATGGTCAATGCTCTGAAATCTGCGGGGCTAATCATAGCTTTATGCCTATTGTTGTAGAATCCATCCCCCTAAAATTTTTCGAAGCCTGATCAACAGTAGTGCTTAAATATCTCTCGCTGGAGGCCCTAAAAGGCAGGTTGGTTTTTTAGACTAATTTCGGTGTAAAATCACCCCTAGCGCTTACGCCACAACTCGACTTTTCTTCGTCGCTTTGAATTATATTATTTACTTGGTTTGTATTAACAGGCCTGGTTTCGCCACAAGTTCTGACCTGCTCCCCCCCAAAGAGCACCACACTTCAAAAAACTATTAATCAGCCCTTAAACACTTGAAAATGAGTAGTCCCCTAAACCTTTTTGATCNCACCTCGACTGTTTTCAGAATCAAACGTTTAGTTTTATTTCAGCTGTAAACATCCAGCCTGTAGTTAATGATACATTTATAAAACCATCTTCAGGTTCCTCTCTTGTTTTCCCTTCAATCTTTGTGTTTTTAATCCATTCAGTGATTTTTCCACAGTTTTAGAGTCAAACTGCAGTTCTTCTGAACATATTTGACTCTCAGACTTTTATTTTGGAACTGGTTTTAGACTAAATCATCATCAGTTTAATCTTTTATCTAAATCTGTTTGTTTCGTCCTTAATGAATGAGCCCAGCTGTTTTCATGTCTGAAACGTAGAAACAAATCAACACTCGAGGAACGACGCAGCCTAAACCACACTGAAAAGTAACAAACTAAAACTAAAAGGAGCAAAATATTTGCTACAAATAGCCCAAAGCTAGCTGCACAGCACCACCATCAGGTGTGTTTATGAACTGCTGTTTCAGGGATTAGACTGAGACCACAGCACCACCATCAGGTGTGTTTATGAACTGCTGTTTCAGGGATTAGACTGAGACCACAGCACCACCATCAGGCCACTACGTGAACTGCAGCTCAGGGTTTAAAAGCTGTTATAAAATGTTGAGGTGATGTTTTCTGACCGGGCCAAAGCGCTCTGTTCAACCCTCTCCTGCTCCTTCTTCTGTTTCTGTCTGTGTTTCTTCACCCGGACCTCCCAGAGCCCGCGGATCAGGGACAGATCGTAGACCGGCACGTCCACCTTGGGAGCCATCGCTGATGCTGAGGAGCAGCAGAGCAGGCTTAGTATCAGAAAAACAACTCGCTCTGATTTTTAACAACATCAGAATCATTTATTTTGTCAAACATTTTAAAAACAAATTAAGATTTTGTTTGTAATAATGTTTAAAATCTTTGTTTTGGTTTCAGAAAAAAAAATAATACTAAAAAGAACTCCTGTGCGCTGCAGCTTTAAAACCAGAACCTCTCAGTTCTTCATGACTAAACAAAACAATATATATTTTATTTAAAAAGTTTGTTTTTGTTGTTAAGTAATTATTTAAATTTTTAGTTTTTAAACAAATAAGTTTAAACAAAACAAACGAGGAAATAAATTGTAAAACTTTTCATTGATGAAAACCTTAATGAACTGTTCAGATCAGGTAAGATTGTTTAAATAATTTGTTCAAATTTCTTTAAATTTGAACATTTGCAGCATGAATGACCCCTCTTCTGGGACGACCCGAACCCTGAGGTTGTGATCCAGAACTGAACGATTGTCTTTAAAGTGTCCTGATGCAGCTCAGTCATCCAGGTAGAAAAAATCAGTAGGTCCTCTGGATGGTTCTTCTTTAGTGAAACGTTTCGTCTCTCCTCCAACAGACTTCTTCAGTCTGATGAGTTGAACTCAGCATTATAAGCTCCGCCTCCACCTGGTGGACAAACAGGTTAGTCATATGCAACAGAGGGCCTTTGAGCCCTGCCTGCATTCACTACATACACATGACACGACACCGAAGAACCACAGCATCCAAACCAATAAGTCAGCTAATGGGTCACATGACCCTCTATGAACAATAGAGCCAATCAAGCCTATTGTTAGGTGATGGCCCTCTTTAGCATGTGACTAACCTGTTTGTCCATGTGGAGGCGGAGCTTATAAGGCTGAGTTCAACTCATCAGACTGAAGAAGTCTCTTGGAGGAGAGACGAAACGTTTCACTAAAGAAGAACCATCCAGAGGAACTACTGATTTTTTCTTTTTGATTTTTTCTTTAAAAGTAATTTTAAATATTACTTCTGACATCCTGTCTTCTGTTTTTAAGGTTTATCGTCCTTCAACTGTTGATCATGAACATACAGATATATTATTCTTCAGATTTAAGAAAAAATACAAAAAATAACTTTTTCAAAATGAATTATTTATTTTTGGTTAAAATCATTGTATCATAAATGACTGATCAACGTGATCTGAACAGATTTTATTCTAATTATTGAAAAGTTAAAAATGTTTTTCTTTGTTTTTCAGACAAAACTGTCCTTCAGAGACAGACTGACCTGTTGGACAGAGACACTCAGGTGGACCTTGAGAGAAAAACTCAATCTGACATAAACAAGTAATCTGTGTTTGTTTATTTATTTATTGATTGATTGATTGATTGATTGATTGATTGATTGATTGATTGATTGATTGCTTGAAGGAGTTCAGCCAACAGGTCCTCTGGTTAAAACTGGACCTGAACTCTTCAGCAACCTGTTTCTGTCCCAGTCCACCTGTGGGGGACCCTCAGGGCTCTCTGGACCCTGGAGAGTCCAGATCTGCTGCTGCACCTGTGGGTCTGAGCAGAACCTGAGGCCCAACAGAGTCTGTCCCTGAAAGTCCTGCTGGTCTGAACGAGCAGCTCTCCTCTCCTGGTTCGTTCAAACCATCAGGTCTGGTTGGAGCTGAACAAACTTTAATAAATTATTTACTTCCTCGCAGTAAAAATTAAACAAACAAACCATAAAACCAAGTAACCGAAATAAACCAGAGGTCTATAAAGTACTGGGAAAAAAAAAGTAAAAATACCTGAAGAGAAAATGAGTTTAGTAATAATAAATTTCACTGAAAAGAAAAGTCATAAAACTGCTCAGAAAAATCAGGAAAATAAAAGAACTTTTATTAAAGAAATAAACTGTTGAATTTACTGAAGAAAACTAAGTAAATTGATTAAAACTCATATTATTTTTACTCTGAAACAACTTGACTTGTTTGAGTAAATTCAACAGTTTATTTTTCATAAACACCTCCTCCTCATGATGATGTCACACAGACTGGATTTATAACGAGTAACTGTTCAACTTTAAAGTAAAGAAGTAAAAGAATCATTTTAGGTTTTAAATGTAACAAAATTAAAGTAAAAGTAACGATTTAAAAAAATACTTGGTAAAATTACAAATACACAAAAATACTTAAGTACTGTAACAAAGTAAAACTTTACTATAAACCTCTAACTGAACAATCTGCTCAAACACTTCTCTCTCATCCCAAAGTCAACTGGTTATAATTAGTTAACGTTGTTTAAACTCATCGTTTATTAACAAATAAAAAAGATCCTGTCCAACAGATTATTTATTTAATACCTGAGATTAAAATCTCACCTGAACAACATCGATAACTGAAGTATTTTATCAACTATTTTCTAAACCTTCATTATTTCCTGTGCTCCACAAAAACAAAGATTAAAGGAAGAACAAATATTTTAGTGTTTTATAAGAGAGCTGAACTCAGATCAAAAACTGTCTGTTAGTAAAATATCTCCTCAACCACTGGATGATTTGATTAAAACCTGCAGATGTTTAGTTTCCTTTGTGCTGCAGCTTCAACACAAACCTGATGAGTTTAAACTGTTTAAACTATTTCATGTTTTTCATTTTACCTTCATGTGATAAAATCCTTTGAAGAGTTTAGTTTAGTTTGTCTCATTAATGAACTCGTGGTTTATTTTAGCTGCTGGAGGTTTTTTTATTTCAGCTGTTTGAAGTCAAACCTGAACATTTAATCAGATTAAAGTTTGTTTGATTTAATGTTTCAATAAAATCAGTTTTTACCTGAAAGTTCCTGTCAGCGTCCTGCTGTCTGTCCACCAGCTTGTTTACCCTCACACACACACACACACACACACACACACACACACACACACACACAC
>NW_013952745.1:178673-180311 GCF_001266775.1 Austrofundulus limnaeus
GTGTGTGTGTGTGTGTGTGTGTGTGTGTGTGTGTGAGGAGGGTTGTCTTTGTGAAACACTGAAACACAGTTAAAGTCTCCTCCTGCCTGACAGACGTCTGACTGAAGGTTGGTGTTTTTTCTTTACTAATTAAACTTTAAAATCATTTTTTCCTCTGAGACTTCAGGTTTTCCTCACTGCGGTGAAGTGAGTCTATAAATCAGGTGATTCTCTGTTTAACTTGTTTTTAATCTATAATAAATCATGTTTTATTGTCTGTAAGAAACATTTTAAAACATGCAGTAGGGATTTATTTTTAAAGCAGTGTAACTGTTCTCATTCAAAGAAAGAAAGTAGTGAAACATTTAAATTAAAGTGTAACTTTAACTTTATATTAAACTGATCTGTTATCCTCAGTTTGTTGAAATAATTTAAAGTTGATAAAAACAGAAGTTTAAAGTTTTGTGTTTTCATTTATTCTAAATTCGAGCTCCGAGGTTTTAGGTTTTATTTTGTGGTTGTAAAAAAGAGCCGGGCTTTAAATTTAGATCGTTTACAACAAAAAGGATTCCTGCAGCTGCAGCTCGTAAATTAGTTTAACTTTATTAGCCGAATGAAATGGGTGAAGAAACAAAAAGCGAGATACAATTAGTTATTGTCTTTTAGTTTAGGTTTATGTTTTTAGTTTAATTCATTCAGCTGCTCTGAGTTGTTGGGTCCTGCTGTGCACCCTGGTTTAGTTTCTGTCTCAGAGTGGACCTGCTGGTCTGGACTGGACCGTGTGTGTTCCTGTTGTTGCAGATGAACCTGGCTCTGATCCACGATCGGCTGCAGATTAAATCGTTCTGGGAGGAAAGGATCAATGCTGATCACCAACACGCAGAGAGCGAGGAGACCAGGGCGAACAGGAGCGCGCTCAACAAGTCAGTCCCATCAGCACTTCTTCCACATCCTGAAGGTTTTACTGGAAATGATCTTTTCCTGCACTGAGAGCAGATATTTACTGTTTAAAGAGACATGACTTCAGTTAATTACCTAAAGTCACAATCTAGTCCTTGACTTTTGTTTTTTGATAACATCCAGTTCTTCACTTAAATTACTAAAATGGAAAAAAAACTGAAAAATCTACGTTCCAAACATCAGCCGTGATCATGAGGATCAGGATCAGAACCAAATTAACCAGATCCTGGATCCATCAGAGCAGCTCAGACCAAAACTCTCTGGTCTGGGAACACCTTTACGGTCCCCCTGGAGGAGCTGGAGAGGGAGGTCTGGATTTCTGTCCTGGACCTATACCTCCACAACTGGATGGATGGATGATGGATGGATGGATGGATGGATGGATGGATGGATGGATGGATTGGTGGATGGAATGATGGATGGATGGATGGAATGATGGATGGATGGATGGATGGATGGATGGGTGGATGGATGGATGGATGGATGGACGGATGGATGGATGGATGGATGGACGGATGGATGGACGGATGGATGGATGGATGGATGGATGGATGGATGGATGGACGGATGGATGGATGGATGGGTGGATGGATGGGTGGATGGATGGATGGATGGATGGACGGATGGATGGATGGATGGATGGATGGATGGATGGATGGGTGGATGATGGAAACTAGAGGTTAAAAACATGTTCTGACC
>NW_013952745.1:181663-191543 GCF_001266775.1 Austrofundulus limnaeus
ACCCGGTTCTAAACCCGACTCTAGGAACTGATAATTGTGTGTGATACGTGTGACCGGCCAGAGGCTGGAAGAATGTGCTGCGGGGAGGTGAGGTGATAATCTGCGAGCGATGAGTGATGGAAGGCGGCAGGCAGCTCGGGTCCAGCCGGGAACGCTTTTAGAACTTATTCTGGTCCGGACCTGCAGGTCCCGGGTCCTCCGGTGAGTCAGGCTGCTGGAGAAGAAGGACTGATGTCGAGTCGGGTCTGTAACAGCTGTTTGGATCCAGGGTCTGGTTCTGTGATGGAACAAAGACGGACCGGAACACCCAGAGCTCTGACTTCTTTCTTCACCAGGACCGACCGGAACTACGTCCTCATTACTGATGAGGAGATGTGGGTCCACCTGCCCTGACCTCGTCCTGACACACATCAGACTTTCTCCTCGTTGGTTTAAACAGGTTGTTTCTACGGAAACACAACTCCGCAACTCAAAATAAAAAACTGTCTAATGGTATGTCACAATTATGAGTTTCAAGTCACAATTATGAGATTCAAGTCACAATTATGAGATTCAAGTCACAATTATGAGATTCAAAGTCTAAATTATGACTTTGAATCTCATAATTGTAACATATCATTAGACAAATTATTTATTTTGAGTGGCAGAATTGTGCTTCCATAGTTTTCAGCTGTTTGCTGCTTATTTTGTTTTATTTTGATTTATTTCCTGTTTTTAATTTTTATTCAGTTTGGTCTTTATTTTTATCTCTGCTGCAACAAAACAATTCCAACACTAAAGGCATAAAATCATCTCATCAGATCAAACATGATCTTTTCTCTGATTTTATCAGATGAAGTTTGACCAAACTTTTTGTTTGTTTACTTTTGAATCGGTTGTTTACGCAGACACGTGTTGACCAACAGAGATCAAAGGGTGTGCGTCATGCCGAGGGGTCAAAGGTCATCCTGGGGGTCCGGGTCAGTATGTTAACGAGTCCTCACAGAGACACAGAAACACTCGTCGGGAGTGTTTGTGTGTGAAACCTGACGCTCGCCGTCAGCTGTCCTCGCCCTCCTCTTCCTCACCTTCCTGTGGCGTTTCCGGATTATTCCATTTGTTCTTTTAGCTGCTGCTAATCCTCCTGACCCCAGTACAGTCAGACACGTACGGCAAGCCAGGAGCGACACAAATACGCCGCCTTTACAACTTTTAATACACCGTTTTATGAGTCAGGGTGTCGTATTTTAGAGTCCTGACTGAGAAAACAGTGTTTTTTACATGTTTTTTTTTTTCAATTTTATTTCACAATAAAAAAATCATGAAATAAAAAGAGAAGAATAAAATAAAATAAAAAAATAGTAGTGTCATATATATTACCAAAAAAAAAAAAAAAAAAACAGATGTGAAGGAGAATTGCCCCCCAAAAAAAACCCTCAAGGGGCTTAACAAGCAGCAATCTCCGAAAAAGAAATAACAAAAATTACATAAATTTAAAAAATCCATACATTACAAAAAAATAAAACACTATATAAACAGAAAATAAAGAAAAAAATTACTTTCAGTAATCAAACCCATAAGGGAAACCAGAACAACTAAAGAGTAACAATCTGATTCTTCACTTAAAAATCTCTTAAACGTCCATAAGAGATCCTGACTGTTCCACATCTGAGCCTCTGTATAAAACACTAAACTGTGTCTGAGTTGTACCACAGTAAGGAGGTCTAATAAGACAATTAGTTGAATACTGATAAAATTCGTTATTAAAAGTAAAAATGTTACAAAAACGCTGGGGAAGTAACTTTTTTATAGAACTATAAACAAATAAAGCAATTTGAAGTTGATTCACTTGGTAAACACTAAGAATATTTGCCTGAGAGGGAAGTCTACGATTTACACAAATATTATTCTTAAAGCTCGCTTCTGAAGTCGAAAAACAGATTCCAGTTTGGTTGGATGGTACTAGCCCAAGCAATATTATAGTAATTTATATATGGGTACAACATGGTATAATACAACATAGTTGCAACTTTTTTATTAATCAGATGCCGTATTTTCTCTAATATTCCAACCACTCTGGCTACTTTTGTACTTACAGCACTAATATGAGGTTTCCAGCATAAAGAATCATCTATTATAACACCAAGGAAACGAGTGGATTTAACACTGATAATCAAAATATTATCAATTTGTATTTCATTGTAGATTTAAACATATTAGACTCAATACCAAAAAATATATTTTTTATGTTAAGTGGCAATTTATTTGACTTAAACCAAGTGGATAACTTGTCAAGTTCTTCATTAATGACCTTTATTAAAATTTCTGGGTTTTTATGAGAATAAAACACACTTGTATCATCAGCAAATAAAATTTTTGAAAGAGAGGTCATTAACATATAATAAAAACAACAAGGGACCCAAAATGGAACCCTGTGGTACGCCGCACTGAAGGGGAAGAGGTTGGGATTCTACCCCATTATAGTTTACAGTTTGATACCGGTCTGAAAGATAACTCCTGAACCAAAGTAATGATTTGTTTCGTAAAACATAACGTGAAAGTTGTTTTTAACAGAATGACATGATTTACAGCATCAAATGCTTTTGAAAGATCCAGGAAAATACCTACAGTGTTTTCTTTTCTATCGTTTGCTTTAGATATTTCTATCGAAAAATGGACAATATTTTATTAGCTGGCCACGTGCTAAAAAAGCTGTATTTGTGTCCCTCCTGGCTTGCCATAGACACAGAACCACCACAGCCCGACTCAGCACAACTTCTCTTAGAGCCACTGAAAGTTAGGTTTCTGTAAAAAAAAATAAACGAGTAGAACTTCACTTCATGAACGACTCCGAGCGAAGAAAATGTGATACAAGATGGCCGCCACGGCTAATCAACATGAAACCTGCTTTAACGTGAGCTAAAAGTGGGCGTGGCCATCACAGCTCTGACCCGTCCCGACCCGACTCTGTGTGTGTTTTCAGGCTGAGGCAGGAGTGGCTAGTCCGCCTGGAGAACCGGAACAAACACCTGAAGACCCTCAACGACAACTTCGTCAGCAAGGTGAAGATGGAGACGTCAGCTGATCAGACATGAGCCAATCAGAGGGGAGCTGCTGATTTTAAAGAAATAAAACGAGTGTTGGACAAATAAACTGGGAGTTCTGTGATTTATTGAAAAGCTGAGTCAGCACTTCCTGCTTTGATTTGTTTTTTATAATCTAACTTCTGCAGACTTTGTTGGTTTTTAGCTGTTCTTTAAAAACGTTCGGCTCGTTCGGCTGTTTTTTGTCTTTCTGTGTTATTTTTAACCAGTTTTAGCATCTTTTAGCTTTCAGCTGTTCTCTCTACAGTGAGTCCTCTGGTGGTTATTTATCATCAGCTGTGGTTTTTAAAACATCAGAGAAATTTATTAAATTTTTGTTTGTTTTCAGAAACACAAACTGACCGAGAGACTAAAGATCATGATTAAACTTTAAATCATCAACATGTCTTTTTTCTGTCTGACTCAGGTCAAAGGTCAGAGTTTGATTTTAAAAAAAGTTCAGAAACAAAAACTGAAACTGAGAGAAAAATTAAAGTCCGAAAGAAAAAAGTTAAAAATAAAAACAGACTGGATCAGGAGTTTAATAAAGTTATAAATAGTTTATTTTATTTCTTTAATATTCTCATCAGTATTGTGTTTACAGCTCCGGTCCAATCAGAATGAAGTGTTTAAATAAAGTGCAACATGCGTGTTAATTCATGCAAGACATAAAAAATAACTTCAAATCTGCATCTGTAAACATGATTAAATCTTATTTTTTCTCTTTTTTATATTTAATTCATCTTTTTTATATTTAATCTGAAGTTGTATGGAAAAGGATTAGGGCCACTGAAAAAATAAAAACAGGAATTCTGACTTTAATCTCAGAGTTCAGACTTTAATCTCAGAATTCTGACTTTAATCTCAGAATTCTGACTTTWWTCTCAGAATTCTGACTTTAATCTCAGAATTCTGACTTTAATCTCAGAGTTCTGAGAAAAAAGTCTGTGGAAGTTGTGTTGCTGTAATGAACTTTACTTTAAATACTTGATGATTCTCCAGTTAGCAAAATAATCCCTCTGACTTGTTTTTTATTAAAATGACTAAAATCTTCTTGTGTTATAAATAAATATACTGAAGGTTCTAAAGTTGAGGCTTGTTTTCTTTGATTAAATTGTATTTTATTATTGAAGGTTTCAGATAAAACCTTTTAAAGCTGTAAAATCGTGAACTTGTTGTTAAAAGCTGTCATGTTCCCACAGGAACGTGTTCATGTTTCACTAACTGGTGATAAACGTGTAAACCAGTTATAAACGTGTAAACCAGTTATAAACGTGTAAACCAGTTAAAAACTAACCTGTTTGATTCTGTGAACTGGTTGGTTTTTAACTCAGAAAACTTTTAAACTCATCTTTTAAAGCGACTCGTGCTGATTCCAACAGCTCAGCTCAGAGAGATAAAATCAGGGTCCAGTTTGACCTGAGCAGGAAGTTCTTTAGCTCCTTTCACAATAAGAGTCCTGTAACTTCAGTACAGGCTGTGGATTGGGACCAGGGAGGAGTTTCTGCTCATCTCCAGCAGTTTCCCTCTCAGCTCTGGTTTCTGCACCTCCACCCAGATATACCGCGGGTTCTCCACGGGGGGAGGTGTCGCCGCCGCCGCCGGCCGCTCCACCTTCAGCCCGTCCTCGTCGCGCCCCACGCGGTCCGGCACCAGCGCCACCAGGGTGTTGAGGCACACGCCGTCTGTCCTGCCGTGCTGCCGCCCGTTGTGCTGCACGCTGAACACGCCCAGCGTGTTGACCTCGTGGTCCGGGTAGGACGACGGCACGGCCTCCTGCGCCACCATGTTGGCCGCCCAGGTCACGGCGTGCGTCTTCAGCGCCGCCGCAGTGGGGAGGTGGGGCAGCGGGACTGTGGGACAGGAAGCAGACGTTTCCACCAAAATAAATTTTAGATGAAGAGTCAGAGTGCCACCCTACTGCCCTCTGTGACGTGTGGATTCAGTCGAAGTGCACATAGTGTTGGAGTGCGAAGGTTACAAGTGTGCAAAACAACTGAGAACTGGGACGGTACACATTACATCATCAACCTGCGCCWCTGCGTCGTAACTGCGACATCCAACATGGCACCAGAACAAAGACAGAAAATTAGATTATTACATTTTTTTGTCTACATAATTTAAGCCATTGATAATTATTTGATGCAATCACGGGATTTGAGTTGAATCTAAATCATTTTTGATTAAACTGGGAAATTTTCAACCACATTTCTGTAATCCTCAGGGCTACAAACTATTTTATACGTAATAATAAATTCCCTTTTATCATTTATCAAATGAAAAATGGCCTATATTAGTTTTTCCACCCTTCCATGAATTTTGATTTTCTTCTTCTGCGGTCTGCATTTTAATTCCAGACGTCACATGCAGCAATGAATTGTGGGTAATACACTTCACTGAAGTCCGCAAATATGCAGACTTCACGGGAGGGCGGAGATAGTACCATAAATGGGCAGGGCTAAGGGCAGATGAGGAGAATGTGGGACACACTGCTCACTCAAACCCTTCAACATGAACGAGGGTGGGACGGTGGGAAGGTGGGTACTGGGACGGGGCCAGAGTCTTACCTCGCACCAGCAGGACCCAGATCTGCTCTGTGGCGCCGACAAACACCAGGACCAGCCTCTGGATCACATGACGGCAGCTCAGGTCCAGAGGGAGAGTGACAGGATGCCAGGGATTCCTATGGTACCTGAAGGCAGCACAGTCAGAGCTGAACCTGTCCTCTGCTCAGGAATCATTTTATGTGTTTTAGAAGTTTTAGGAGCTTTTCTCTTCTTCTGTGTTTTTATTCTAACGTTTTACAAACACACACTAATTTACCTGCTACACACAAACACAAGCTCATCGTCCTACTTGAGTCCGTATTCCATGAGACGAAGGATGTCCCGTCCTCTGAGGGGGAGGGAGGACTCTCTGTCCCACCAGGAGGCCTGAAGAGACTCCTGATCTGCTGCCGACAGGGTCTTCAAACTTCCTCCTGGTGGAGGGGGAAACGCCTGTGAGACACACCTTCAGGCTCCGCCCCCTAACCACAACACCTGCGACCTCTGACCTGTCACCCTGGCTGTGAAGATGAAGCGGATCCACTGAGGTCCCTGCTCCTGGATGAGCAGCAGTGTGATTGGCTCGCAGTCCAGCCCCGCCTCCTCCTTCACCTGCGGTTCGCACAACGCAGCGGTTCTCACAGGAAGTTCACAAAGTGTCAAACCAACAACAGAGGCGCGTTTGTTCCTCACCTCCCTCCTCAGCGCCTCCTCCAGGCTCTCCCCCACCTCCACCCTCCCTGCAGGGAGGTACCACTGCTTGTAGCAGTCCTGCTTGGCCTCCTGCACCATCAGCACCTCCTCCTGCAGCGGACAGACGACTCACACCATCACTCGAGGACCGACCCACCAGCCGTTCCCGGCTCGGCGTGGGCTCACCTTGTCGTTGAAGATGACGCCGCAGACGATGTAGGTGACGTTCTTCCTCAGAGCGGCGGGCTTGCTCAGCTCCAGGCCCACGTCGCAGACGCCCACCTCTGAGCCCTGGCCGCTCAGCAGCCTCTCCACCTGCTCCTCCACCTGCCGCTGCTCCTCCGCCGTCACCTTCATGTCTGCAGGAGAACAGACGCACCTTACCGAACCTTTCAAAACTTCTGTTTTAACATTAAAAAATTGATCACTCTAAAATATTACTAACCAATGTCAACACTTTATGAGTTTATTAAGACGTAGTTACTTATTTATTAATCATGTGTAAAGTGCATGGACCTATGACTGCAGCGTTTGAACAAACACAACTCACCTGGTAAATATTAAGCAGGTGGAACCACAAAACAAACTGATACATATATAATGTTAAACATTACAGCAGATTATTTTATGTTTTAGTTTAATTTAGTACAACTAACTAAGTTCTGTTATCAGATATTTGAGATGAAACATAAAATCTGTTTGTTGATCATATTTTAAAACATCTTCTACTATCTTTTAGTTTAGATTTTACTTTTTATTTTACCATCCTGGTAAAAACAGTCCTCCGTTACTTCACAGCTTGCTAACAGGAAAGCTAACCGCTAGCTAACAGGAAGCTAACTTTATCGAAATAAAAACAGAAAAATATTTCAAGTTTATAAATAATCTGTCGATTTGAAACATTTAACATTTATTTAGAAAAGTTTCATCAACATGAACCACAAACGTACCTGGGTTTGTTTATTTTAATAAAATCCGATTTTTGTTTTTGACGGAAAGTCAAAACGGAAGTGAACGCAAATCCATTTCCGGTATTGATTTTTTTAATTTAATTTTTATTTATTTCATAAAATAATATATAATATTTGAACAGTGGTAAAATCCTTCGTCTAAACTTAAAAAATATTTCGTGGTGTTATGATTTCTGAATGAATATTTTATCTTGTTGCGTTTTACCGGAAGTCACGTGTTTTGTAGTTTTCATGTCCGCTTCGCTGCTGCGCTCTGAGCTAAGGTCACGCTGCCGCTTATAGAACATAGTTTTACGTTAATATTTGCTATTTAAGAGTTGTTTCTTTGTTAAAGTGACTTAAATAAATGGTTTGACTTGATAAAACTGCTTTGAATCAGGAAACATCTGTGGTACAGGTGAGGTATCCATCTTTGGTTGTTTTGTTCATATTTTATGCACTGGTTGTGTCTTACTGTAACATTTATTTTCATCACAAAAGTTCTAGGACCACCAGACCAGTTATTTCTTTATACAGTATTTAGATATAATCTATGGAAGAGCATTGCATTCACCAAATAAAAAAAAATTAGGACTCTTGATCTCACAGTTATGAGAAAAGATGTCATAATTACACAATTACGAGATCAGGGTCTCATAATTATGACATCTTATCTCATAATAATGAGATCAGGAGTCATTTTTTTAATTAGGTGAATGCAATGCTCTTCCATAATAATCAGATTATCTTGTAATCTTAATATAATCTGAATGATGCTGTTATGGTTCACCTTGTTGTTGTAAGGAGTATTTTCTGTTTGTTAAAATACATTATTTTTTGGTCTTTTTTTTTATAAATGAAATATAGAATTTTAAATATGTTTTGTCCTTGTCAAAGCCAAACCAAACAAAATGACAGACACTGCAGCTAAAGTTTAAATAAAAACACTTAAAGTTCTTCAGAAAGTCTGGAGAACTTTTGACAAAATAAACACTTTAAACAATTAGAAGAAAATCTGTTTGCTTGGAAGTAAATGTACACGAGGACCACATCAGGACTTTTTCTACAGAGCTTGTGTATGTTTTTGTGCCGTCGTCTCAACTTGTTTTGTGTTTTTCCTGCAGGAAAACGTTTCATGGTGACGTTCTGAAACATCTGCTGCAGCTGGGAGCAGCTCCTGCTGACGTCATGTCTCCATCAGGACCTGTCCTCTGATCACATTCTTCGATGTCGCGGCACAGCCGGCTGCAGAAGCAGGTCCTGGCTCTGTACCGCCAGTTCCTGCGAGCCGGGAAGGACAAGCCGGGCTTCGTCCCCCGAATCCGTGACGAGTTCAGGGAGAACTCTCGTATCAAGAAGTCGGACGTGATGCACATCGAGTATCTGTACAGGCGAGGCCAGAGGCAGCTGGAGCAGCTGAGGGATGTCAACACCAAACAGCTGGGCTCCTTCTCTAAACCTAAGGAGCCCAGCTGAGACCACCAGACCTCTACAGACCCCTACAGACCACTAAAGACCTCACAGATACCTCTAAAACATTTTACCAACCTGCTGCGTTCACGGTGTGGAGAAACCATTCTGTTGTAGACTTTATAACAACATTAGGACTCATATAAACAGAGAAACAACTGTCTGACATGTGGACTAATTAAAATACTTGAACCTTTTATTTCATGAATAAAAATGATCATTGTAATCAATTCTGTATTTTTCAAAACGATAGTGACGTTCCCCACATACGTTACCAATTTAAAAAATACAAACTTTTTTAATAACAGTAATTGTAATAAATATCAATACAATTTTTTAAAACTAAAACTTTTTTGGATTATTTATGGTGAATATATAACTTAAAACCAGACCATCAGTTTTAGTTTTGGTTCTCTTAGTCCAGCAGTGTTAACGGATATGACTTTAGGCCTAATATAAACATTAGTAGAAAATAATAGTTTTCTATTTAATATAAGAATGTCGCGTATTTATGTGTTTTGTTATTTTTGAATAAATATTTTTAAATAAAAATTTTAAATGAATGATTTTGTTGGAAATAAAATTTCATGTTATTACACTGTGTTCTGCAGCAGGGGGCGCTGCTGCTCTTTGATCAAATTAACCAACGAAGAAGAAAAAGTAAACAGGAAGTCATTAATTTCGACGAAGATTTCTTGTTTTTGGTATTTTTCGCGTTAAACGGTGATTTCCAGCTGCAATTAACAGCTGTGTCTCGCTTATAAGATTTAATTTTATTCCTAATATCATAAATAATTTAGTATTTTCTGTTAGGTTTTGTTATCGCTCCGCTTTTTGGCCATGTCCGGTTCTGGAGGCCAAATGAGCAACGCGCAGTTGTTTCAGCAGGTAAAGAAAAACAACAAATAATGTAGATTATTTCAGTTTTTTAAAATGATCAAATTATAAAACAAACTGCTTAATGTCAAATTAAAAACAGTGTCGGTTGATGTGAACTGTGAGGTGCTGTTTGTAAAGTTACAGTTAATAATTACCACCAATATTTTTGTTTTATTTAGACTTTTATAAGTAAAAAAGAACAGATTTATTTTTCAAAGTCAGTTTTTCACCATATGATTCATACATTTATAAATGTCATAGTTTATAAACTAAATATTTC
>NW_013952745.1:192196-194662 GCF_001266775.1 Austrofundulus limnaeus
ACACACACACACACACACACACACACACACACACACACACACACACAGACATATTGTCATTGTAATTATTACTCTGCTCATTTCCACCCCTCCCTGTGCAGATGGCCCTGCTGCGGTGGCTCACCTCTCAGGCAGATGCAGACAGGAAGTTGTTGGCGGCGCTGACAGGTGTTCAGGTTGGCAGAGAGCTGCTGAATCGGATCACCGGCCAGGACAAACTGGACTCCTACAAGGTGAGCCTACAGGCTGTAAATTACTGTAACACTTCCAGGCCTCAGCAGCAGAGCAGATGATGAAACGAGTCACCAGTAAACCCATCATGTTGGAATAATTCCAGTTTGTGTGTTTCCTCTCAGAGAGCTTGCATCCTGAGCATCGCAGAGTTCATCAGGCAGAACCCGAGAGCCTCGAAGGCCCAAATCAACGCCGAGGTGGAGAAGAACGTTCTGATATTCGCTGCCAGAGTTCACGCTCTGGAGACAGCTTCAATATTCTGAGTTTACCAGAGGATCCTACTGGTTTCAGAGGAACAAAGAAGAACCTGGACGACTGAAACAAAACGATCTTTTTGTTCTTTCTGTTTTCTGTTCTGTTGTTTGTTAAAACTAAACGTCTCCAGGTTTAAAACCGTTGGACCAAATCAAAAATACCATTTCACAATAAAAGCTACTTTTCATTCTGATTTGTTTTTACTTTAAAAGCCTTGAAAACTTGTTTTATGTTGCAATAAAGAAGTTCAGATAAATTTTTGCTGACCAGTTTAATTTTCATATGAATTTTCCAATATTTGATATATTTTAAATTTGAATCAGACTTTAAGTAAACTGAAAGCAAATATCACTGATCTTCTCTTGAATTCATCTTACGTGGAAACAAGACATTTGGAGGTTTTTATTTTATTCAGGAACTTCTATTGAAAAGTCCCTGTGACGTCACATAGAACTTAACCAGTTTTTTATTATTATTTCTCATTTCTCATGACAAACTGCTGTTTAATTTTGTTTGGAAAAATAAGACTCATTAAAAAAGCTGCTCTAATGAACTCATGAAAACAGGTCTTAATTGTCTATTTTTCTCCACTTTGAACAATACCTTTAAATTAAACGATTCGTCAGTGTTTTAGGTCTCCAACGTCTTTTTGGAGCATTATACCAGAGACTCATTTGTTCTGAATGTGTTCTTATTCTGAAGTATTTTGGCAACATTTTTCTAACTACGTTGACTCAAAAACATCAACAGGATTTCAGTCATATTGGAAATACGTTCAGTTTGGACTTCAACAGACAAGAAAAATAAATCCAAATGTCTTCTTTATCAATTTATTAATCATCTTGGCTAAATTTCACTTACACTAATGCACATTTTTGAAAAGAAAACCAAATTTTTCTGTTTTTTATTTATTTTTTGATTGAACTTAAACAGTCTATGATTACAATCAGGCCTTCTACAAATCAAAAAGCCTTAACAACAATATGATCTTGATCCCAACTTGGAATTTTGGATGATTTGTTGCTTTAACTGGTTTAAACTTGAGGCTTTCTGGCACCTGTTTTTTACAATTATTATTATTATTTTTATTAATCTATGTATTTATTAATTTTTTTAATTGAAGAGTATTGTATGTTTTTTATTTCCTTTCATCAAACATGTATTATAAGTTATGCTCCCCCTGGTGGTTTCTTGTTGTGTCATGTGCACTGTTCTGTTCTGTTGTTTAATGATTCAAATAAAGATTTTCAAAAAAAATTTATTTCCCATCCCATTGGCTGAAATGACGTCGTGTTCCCGCCCTTTTGCCTCACTGTCTCTTTTGTGATTGGACATCGCATGACGTGCGTCACGGAAGCGTGCTCTCTGATTAGCTGGAAGAAAATGGCGGGGGAGGAGTTGTGATTTAAGTAAAACACGACTCTCTGTTCGGCCAACGTTTACTGCAAGTTCTAAAACTACGAGCTAAAATTTTCTAAAAACATCGAGCCAAAGTTTTCTCAAAGAGCCCACCCGGGAACATGGACCAGTGTGGGGGCAACAAGGAGGTCTGTGAGGTGTCCGAGCAGCTGGAGAAGTAAGTTACCTGCTAGTTAGCATCAGAGCTAACCGTCTTCCGGTTGATTATAAATGAGCTCAGCTAGCATCAGGAGGCTAGGAGTGATTTATTTAAACAGACCTACTGTGAATACACAGTTTGATGGTAGTTTACCTGGTTT
The DNA here is from genome assembly GCF_001266775.1 of Austrofundulus limnaeus. Classification (NCBI taxonomy): domain Eukaryota; kingdom Metazoa; phylum Chordata; class Actinopteri; order Cyprinodontiformes; family Rivulidae; genus Austrofundulus; species Austrofundulus limnaeus. Next base: position 194,404 of record NW_013952745.1, read on the forward strand.
ATTCGGTGTAATTAGTACAGAAAGGTCGTGTTTTCATACAAACACAGCAGGACCAATAAAACAAACTGGTTGAATATAACAAACAGTTTTTACAAAGTTTTATAACAAAACTCTTTGTTCTGTAAATCATTTAGAACAATTTCCTGTGATAAAAGGCAGATATAAGAATTATTGTTCTTCTGCCTTTAATTTAATTTTATTTTGATTGCATGTTTTTATTGTGTGTGTGTGTGTGTGTGTGTGTGTGTGTGTGTGTGTG
>NW_013952745.1:197315-202009 GCF_001266775.1 Austrofundulus limnaeus
TCCACCATAGACTTTGCATGTAAACCTGCTGCTCCTGACGCTGAAATCGCGTTTGGTGTGAACGCACCATAACAGAGGTGTGTCTCAGTCTACCTTTGATTTATTTAGTTGTTTATTAAAATTAAAATAAAAACTCATGATGTTTTGCCAGTCTAAGTTGGCTAAGATCAGAAGCTGCTGGAAAACCTCTTTAAAAAATTCAACGTAGAAACAAAAAAATAAACTGTGATCGTGATCTGTATGAGAGAGCAGAGTTTTATTTTCAAACATGTGATGTGATACTTGTCACTCAATAAGTGCTCCAATAAATAAACAAATTGCTGTTTTTGCATTGAGAGTGTTGATGGTGTTTTGTCTCCTTAATGATAATATCTGTCAGTTTTACGCTCATATGAGCTGTAATCACATTTTCGCAGGTAAAATCTTGTATTTTTTACATTTAGATGTAATTATTTGCAGTTTAAATGACTCAGTGAGCGTCTAAAACAGTGAAAACAGATACGCTTCCCGTCAAAAACACTGCGCGCTGCCACAGCACCTGATCACTTTATGGCACGACACCGGCTCGTCAGCTGTTAGTCAGGTGACATGTCCGCTTCATTCTAACTCCGGCAGAAGCGGTGGAGGTGGGAGGAGTTTAAGTAACACATTCCAGCAACGCGCTCCCTCTGCTCCCAATCTTGTGTTCTCAGACGTAGTCTGGTGAGTTTCAGGTGCTGTGAAACAACACTCCGAACATGATGTCACGAGACTAATCTTTTTTCCTCATTAAGCAACCAATTAAATTTCTGTTATGTTTCATGTAGGAGAAATACACTTTTTTCAGTCAGTATTTAATACAGCTGGCAAAATAAAATATTTATGATGTGTTTCTGTTTTTTTAATTCAGGAGATTATTAAAAAAATCCTTCATGTTATGAAAAGATCCTCTTGATTCAAGAGAAAACTCTGGTTTTTAAGAAAATGTCTGCTTATCAATTAATGGTCAATTTATAAGAGAAATCAACTTCAGATTAATTAATTAATCAATAACTTGCATCCCTAATTTATACAGGAATTAAATTAATTTATATCTACTCATATTCATGTAATTTGTTGTTTTTATGATTTGGCCGATTAATCGATTATTCAAAAAATAATAATTGACAGATTAATCGATTATTAAAATAATCGTTAGTTGCAGCCCTACACTCATCTGCAGACCAGGGGTCTCATGTATCAACAGTGCGTACGCACAAAAACCTTGCGTACACAATTTTCCACACAAAATTCAGGATGTATCGAAACTGAAACGAAGGTGGAAATGTGTGCAGCCCCAACTCCAGGGCTGGTGTCACACTAGGGTTGGGCAATATTGGCAAAAAAATTAATCACGATTAATCGTGATATTTAGCAGATAACGATTAATTTGACGATTAATCCCCCAGAGTCCCTGGACACCCTTGTATCCTGGTCACATGACCAATTTATAGGGATAAAATTGGCTCTTCGTAAAAACCTGTTCCAAATTGTGTCAAAATTACAGACTTCAGGCTGTACATCAAACTTTAAATTGTGTTGATAGATAAATAAATTACACAACTTTTTAAATGTTGGTCATATTTGAATCAGAGAGGAACACCAAGCGGTCAGTCTGCCTGGTGGCATTAATCGTATTAATCGTCAACTGCCAAAAATTAATCGATTAATGTTTTTCTGACGATTAATTGCACACGATACGATTATCCCCAACCCTATGTCACACGTTTCTGTGGTTCTGGTCCGGTGGTGCCTGTGTTTGGCAGCCTCGCTTCTGTCAGTGTGCCCCAGGGCAGCTGTGGCTACAGCTGTAATTGCCATCATCATTGTGTGAATGTGTGTGTGCATGGGTGAATGTCTGTAGTGTAAAGTGCTTTGAGTGTCCTGGATGGATAGAAAGGCGCTATATAAGTACAGTCCATTTACCAAATACTATAATATTTCATGTACAGGTCAGGACTCTACAGTTTACAGTTTGTGTTTTCCTTTTCCTTCAGGTTGAATTCAGAAGGTAAGAGAGCTGCCAAAGAAGGGGACATCAAAAAAGCTCTGGATTTGTTCAAACGGGCTTACAAGCTTTATCAGACTCCTAAACTAGAGTGCAGGATTAAAAAAATCGAAGAAGTCCTGACTCAGACCAACTTGGAGGATGAAGATGATGAGTTTGTAAATGTGAACAACAGCGGTTTGTTGCTGTACAGAGAACTGTACGACAAACTGTACGACTACCAGAGAGACGGGGTCTCCTTCCTGTACGGTCTCTACAGAGATGGTCGGAAAGGAGGAGTTCTGGCGGACGACATGGGGCTGGGGAAGACCATCCAGGTCATATCGTTCCTCTCAGGCATGTACGACAACGAGCTGGCCAAAAACACGCTGCTCATTATGCCCACGTCCCTCATCACAAACTGGACCAAGGAGTTCTCCAAGTGGACTCCCGGCATGAGGGTGAAGCAGTTTCACGGGACCAGCAAGACTGAGAGGAGCAGAGATCTGGAGAAGGTTCAGAGGAGAGGCGGGGTCATCATCACCACCTACACCATGCTGATGAACAACTGGCAGCAGATGGCTTCATATCAGGGGCGGGAGTTTGTTTGGGACTACATGATCCTGGACGAGGCCCACAAAATAAAAAACTCTTCCACCAAAACGGCCAAAAGTGCGTACGCCATCCCCTCCAAGAACCGAGTTCTCCTGACGGGAACGCCGGTTCAGAACAACCTGAAGGAGATGTGGACGCTCTTTGACTTCGCCTGCCAGGGAAGTCTCCTGGGAACAGCCAAGACCTTCAAAAGTGAATACGAGAACCCCATCACTCGCGCCCGGGAGAGGGACGCCACCCCTGGAGAAAAAGTCCTCGGCTCTAGAATGTCTGAAAACCTCATGGTTCTGATAAACCCCTACTATCTCCGCAGGACTAAAGCAGAAGTGCAGCAGAAGAGGAAAGAGGAGGGATCAAACATCAAAGATGAACAAGACGCCCGTGAGCGGTCCCACTCTGGAGCAGTGATGCCACAACTGACCCGAAAGAACGACCTGATTGTCTGGACTTACCTGAGCGTCGTTCAGGAGGCCATCTACAGACAGTTCATAGAGCTGGACCACATCAAAGAGCTGCTGATGACCACCAGGTCTCCTCTGGCGGAGTTGACCATTCTGAAGAAGTTGTGTGACCACCCGAGGCTACTGTCTGCCAACGCCGCAGCAAAGCTGGGTCTGGAGGAGAGTCCAGAGGACGAGTTTCAGAGCGACACCACAGACACCAACGACATTTCCAACCTCTCAGACCAAACCTTGATTTCAGAGTCTGGAAAGCTTGTATTCCTGTTGGCGCTTCTGGAGAGGCTGAGAGAGGAAGGCCACCGGACCCTCGTCTTCGCTCATTACAGGAAGGTGCTGGACATCATTGAGCGAATCCTGGGGAACCGAGGCTTCAAAGTCCTGAGGCTGGACGGTACCATCACACAGCTAGCAGAACGAGAGCGACTCATCACCCTCTTCCAGACGAACAGGAAGTACTCTGTCTTCCTCCTCACCACTCAGGTGGGCGGAGTCGGGATCACTCTGACTGCAGCCAACAGGGTGGTCATCTACGATCCCAGCTGGAACCCGGCGACCGACGCCCAGGCTGTGGACAGAGCGTACCGCATCGGGCAGACCGACAACGTGGTCATCTACCGGCTGATCACCTGCGGCACGGTGGAGGAGAAGATCTACAGGCGGCAGGTGTTCAAAGACTCCCTGATCCGACAGAACACTGGGGACAAGAAGAACCCGTTCCGGTACTTCAGCAGGCAGGAGCTGAAGGAGCTCTTCCTGCTGGAGGACCCGCACACTTCGTCCACCCAGCTGCAGCTGCAGGCCCTGCACTCCCGGCACCGGCAGACCGACCCGGGTCTGGACGAGCACATCGCCCACCTCCACGCCATGCACATGTTCGGCATATCGGACCATGACCTCATGTTCTCCCTGGACGTCCACCACGACGACGCCCCCGAGAACCAGGAGGAGCAGCAGTACATCGAGGGGCGGGTCCAGAAGGCCCAGGAGCTGATGAGGGCCGAGTCAGAGCTGCAGGTGGGTCCAAAACACAAACTTAGACTTCTCTCAACTCGTTATTATTAATATTTGTTGATTTATTTAGAGTTTAACAAGGTAAGGTAACCAAAACACTTTACAGTAAAAGTCACATCACAAGAAAATAAAACAAAAATAACATCAAGATAAATAATGTCACTTCTCTACATAGTATTATAAGCCTGTCCTAAAGAAATAAGTCTTGAGTTTAGACTTAAAGATGCCCTGGTGAGAGGTGGAGTTAAGGCCTAGACCAAGGGTGTCAAAGGCTACGTTCACACTGCAGGTCTTAATACTCAGTTCTGATTTTTTGAAAAAATCCGATCTTTTTGTGTGAACGTTCACGTTACATTTTAAATGTGACCTGTATCAGACCCCTGTGTGAACTCTACACAGCACTGATGTGACGCATGCGCAGTAAAAGACGTGACGTCTCATCAGCCGGCTTGTTTGTTTACAGAGCTAGCATGGATGCTACATTTTGCACATCGAATCGGAAGTTGTTTTTTAATCAGAGCAGATTAAATAATTATCTGACCTGCTTCTTTAGTTCAGTGTTTATATCTGAACCTGACTCTGACCGGGATGCTCCAGTGAAG
>NW_013952745.1:203342-209648 GCF_001266775.1 Austrofundulus limnaeus
CTGAGGAAGAGGAGCAGCAGCTTCAGGAGGACACTGAGGAAGATCTGGAGACTGAGGAAGAGGAGCAGCAGCTTCAGGAGGACACTGAGGAAGATCTGGAGACTGAGGAAGAGGAGCAGCAGCTTCAGGAGGACACTGAGGAAGATCTGGAGACTGAGGAAGAGGAGCAGAAGCTTCTGTCTCAGCTTCAGACCACCGGAACCTTTGACGTCCTCAGGTCTCTGTCGGAGAGTCAGAACCGCCGAGCTTCAGGTCTGGACCAGTCCGTGGACGAGTCCATCGTGATGACGAGCAGGAAGAAGAGGAGGGCGGTGATTTATGACAGCGAGGAGGAGGAGGAGGAGGAGGAGGAGGAGGCTCCGCTCAGCGACTTGTTTCCGGTTCTTGGAGCCTCCACCCCGAAATCTGCGTCGTCTCCTCAGCGGCGCAGGAAGAGCGTGGGAAACCTGACCGTGGCGTCGCAGCGGTCCCTCCTCCGGTCCATCATGGACGAGGACGTTCAGGAGGACCAGAGCAGTGATGAAGATGATGAGTCAGGGTCAGACTCTGAGGAAGAGGAGGCTGCAGACGATGAAGATCAGATCAGTTCAACTCATGAGGAAGACGAGGAGAACCTGGAGGAGTCCAGTGCTGAACCCGAGCTGGGCTCCGGTGAGAAGATGGACTGCTGCGCCGCCGAGTCCAGCGGTGAGCCCGAGACCTACGAGTCCCTGGTCCTCAAAGGGAAGGAGTGCTACAGCCGGGCCAGACTGGACCAGGCCCTGAGCTTCTTCCTGCGGGCCATCGACATGAAACCAGGAGACCCCGAGGTCCAGATCCTGACCATCCAGCTGTACCGCCAGCTGACCCAGAAACAATAAGACCCTGAGGTCCACATCCAGACTTGGACCCTCCAGCTGACCCAGAAACACCTTCATATTTAAACTGTTGTTTTGTGAAGCACATTAATGTTAAAAATGTCACTTTTTTCCCTGTTGGAATAAATGTGGAAATGTTTTTGTACTAATTAAAGAAAAATTTGTAAAAAATTTTTTTTAAATAAAATGAATTAAAATAAAAATCACTCTTCAGCTGTTTGATTGGAGCAGGGGGCCCAAACATTTTCCTGAGAGGGCCAAAATTAAAATCAACCTGAGGGCCGCGGGCCAAATGCAATAATATAAGAAATGCTTAATACTTACGTAAAGTTGTTGTATTTTTTATGATTAAGCTAGCAGCCAGTGTGGATGCCCACATCCTTTGGGTTTTTTTTTTCAGCCCATGGACATGGAGAAAATTTAACGTATGATCAGGCAGCAGAGGCTCATGGGACTTATAATTTAAAATGAGTATATGTGGTCTTATAAGGTGTGCAAATCTACAGTATATATGGTCTTAAATCTAATCTAAATGTCTCTTGTAATTACTTGTATTTTATATTTAATCTTAACATAATTATAATCTAATAACCAGGACAACTGCTGGTGGCCAAATCAAGTGGCTTGGTGGGCCAATTTTGGCCCGCGGGCCCCACTTTGAGCACCTCTGCCATTGAGAATCAGTCTCAGCTACCAACACCCCCCAATAGATCCAGATATCTGTAAACTAGACTCTTTTATTTTTGTCTTTAGCGTTTTGAATGAAGCTGATGCATCCATGTTTGTTAGATATTTTGCTAACAGGAACATAAAGAACATCCTCAGACAAAAATCAGTAACTTAGATTTGCATTTAAAGCACAACTCCTACAATAATATAAAACAAGATCATTTTCCTTAATTTTTTTAGAAAGCCTAAAAAACATTAAATCTTTAAAACTTCTGCTTAATGCATCTTTTTAAGACACCTTTCAGTGTGAATTTGTTTATAAGAGCACAGACTGAGATTTGCAAATTGACATTATTTATATATCTTTCATGATCAAGTGAAGGGTTCTTAGTTTCATTTCTTTCATTTTATACTTAAAATAAATGTTTTGCTAATAAAGAATCTACAATTTGTAAAAAATAAAACTTTATCGATATTCTTTTCATTTATTGAATGTTTATGATTTTCAATGTGTAATAAAAATAATATATAACATAAAAAACGATAAAATATGAGGCAAAATTGCAAAATCATGAGTGAAAATTTGAATCTTGCACCACATGATATGCGTCATCGCGTCCCGCTTAAATCCAGTTCAGCCAATCATCAACGAGGGACGGCGCAGCCTGATTTACACACAGTTTGTATAAGACCCGCCTCTCTGAGCTCTGGATCCATTCGTCTCTGTGAATCCACCGAGAAGAGAAAATGCCTGAACCTGCCAAGTCCGCGCCCAAGAAGGGCTCCAAGAAAGCCGTGACCAAGACTGCCGGCAAAGGAGGCAAGAAGAAGAGGAAGACCAGGAAGGAGAGCTACGCCATCTACGTGTACAAGGTGCTGAAGCAGGTGCACCCGGACACCGGTATCTCCTCCAAGGCCATGAGCATCATGAACTCGTTCGTCAACGACATCTTCGAGCGCATCGCGTCCGAGGCGTCCCGCCTGGCCCACTATAACAAGAGGTCCACCATCACGTCCAGGGAGATCCAGACCGCGGTCCGCCTGCTGCTACCCGGAGAGCTGGCCAAGCACGCCGTGTCCGAGGGCACCAAGGCCGTCACCAAGTACACCAGCTCCAAGTAAACCACTGCTGCAGGGACTCAAACCAACGGCTCTTTTAAGAGCCACCCACCTTTAACTAAAGAGATAATTCCTCATTGTTTTAACTGATTCATGCTGAATAAACTGTAGCAATGACTCGACATATTGTTCTTTCAATATAATTTCTCTATAACACAGTCTGTAGCGGAGTTTGTGAAATTAAAAATTTCTGTAAATATTAAATTTGACCATCTATGGGGCCTAATGAATCAGTAAAATATATAAAGATGTTTTGCTTATCCCTGCAGATGTTTGCTGTGTTTATTCTTTATGAATAGAAATTAGTGATGTTTGATACTGTTAAATTTCTTGCCGATACTGATTATTTTTTGCTTTCTGTGAAGCACTTTGTGATGTTTGTCTGTGAAAGCTGCTATAGAAATAGTTTACTTAATGATACTGAGAACACATGTCTGGTAAACCAGGCTTTTTGTACCTGCATTGAGATGCATCAATCATATTGTACAATGTAAATACTACGATGTTAAAATGTGCATTGATGTGTATTGACGAATATATTTTTTTGTAAAGCACAACAAATAAAACGATAAAGCATCAATTACAACATAAGATTTCCAGCAAAATATAATGTAAAACATAACTCATGTTCAAAAATTACTTTTGTCAATTGTTATTCCATGCCCCCTACTATTACAAAAATTTGAGAATGTATTGACCCGAATAATGTAAATGTCAAGTATTTGTTTTTCTTTTGTTTGATTATTGTACTGCACCTTGTGAATTCCATTTCTACAGAGCCCGAGAGTGGACATGGGGGATTTGTTTTCTTTTGCAATACCTCGCAATATTGTTTTGAGTTCCCACGCAAGTTTGTTTTGTATATGAACTGAATTAAATCACTTTTATTTTTGAAATATCCAGTTACCAAACCAGGATGTGTCGCCACAAGTTCGTGAAATTGACATTGATGTTGTGTGGCTGCAGTGTGTTAAAATATCAGCATATGACATACTTCCATTTGTGTCTGTGTGATATATTCATTCTGTAGCTGAATTAAAGCAGTAGGCTGTGAGTTTGTCAATAAACCGGGAGACACAACAGTGATAAACTACTTTTGCAAGGAAACACAAAAGAAAAATAATCTGTGTCCCTTTGCGCGCTCCGTACATTTCTGTGAAATGCACTAATAAAATTTGACTTACTTACTAAAACAGGAACAGGAAGAAGCACTAGCTTATCCAGTCCTGTCCCTGATTTCATACAAACCAGTTACAATTTACTCTTTCATCTATAGAAGTTAACACACACTTTAGAATTAACATTGTAAACATACACCTTATATACCTTATATTTCTCTTGAATATGAATGAATGAGCCATTTCTCTAAAATTCCCTTCAATAAAGTATTGAGTTGATTTTTCACAACTGTATTGAATCAGATGTTTATAATTATTAATGATCCAAATGTGGAAAAGCTGGTTTTACAGCCCAAGTGTGGAAAACCCACCCAAACTGGCAACAGTTGAAGATTTCTGAATAAAAATGTGGATTAATCTCATGTTTGTGAATATAAAAATATAATTTATGATATAAAACCATATTTCAGCTAATAAATATAAACAGGATGAGCTCTTCAGGAAGTGTGGTGGCTCTGAAAAGAGCCGTTGTTGCACTCAGTGCGGACCGAGCAGCTGTTTATTTCTTGGCCTTCTTCGCTGCGGGCTTCTTGGCGGGAGCTTTCTTGGCCGCGGGCTTCTTGGCGACCTTCGGCTTCTTGGGAGCGGCCTTCTTGGGGCTCTTGGCCACCTTCTTGACCGCCTTCTTGGCCGGTGCCTTCTTGGCTGGTGACTTCTTGACCGCCTTGGGCTTCTTAGCAGCGGGTTTCTTGGCTGCTGTGGTCTTCTTGGCGGCGGCGGCGGGCTTCTTGGCCTTGGCGGGAGCCTTCTTCTTCACCACCTTCTTGGCCGGTTTGGCGGCTTTGGGCTCCTGCTTGGCGAGCTTGAAGGACCCGGAGGCTCCGGTGCCTTTGGTCTGGCTCAGGGTACCCTTGGTGACCAGCTTGGTGACGGCGGTGTTGATGCGCTTGTTGGCCTTGCTGACGTCCACCCCTTTCCCGGCCAGGACCTTCTTGAGCGCCGCCAGGGAGACCCCCTTGCGCTCCTTGCAGTCGGCCACGGCGGACACGATCAGCTTCTGGATGCTGGGTCCGTCCTTCTTCGCCTTCGGGGCGGCCTTCTTCTTCGGGGCTTTGGCCGCGGCTTTAGCCGGGGCGGCTGCTGGGGCTTCTTCTGCCATGTCGAGGTTTGTGTTCGCGCTGCTCGCTGTGAACGTGTGGAGCTCGGAGCAGGAGGCGGGACTTATAACACACATGAGAACCGTGAAGAAGCAACTCAGTCCGCCGCTCAGCTGCCGCCTGAAACACGCTCTCACTTGTGTTTTCTCCTCAACGTTTTCGTCAAAAATTACCTGTAAAACAAACACTTTCTCGTACAATTTTAGCTGGAACGGACAGAAAGCCCTCTTCTCTTCAGACTGAGCTCGTTTTTAAACCCATGGACGTTTTTTATTTCATCCAGGAGGCTTCAAACCTGTCAGATACTCGGTCACATCGTGCAGTTTTCTTAAAGTTTTGCTTTCTAAAATAACTAAAATCGTTTGTTTAAAAGATATAAAGTGTTTTTGCTGGTAGTGAAGACACCTGAGGACAGACCCACGGTGGACTGGTGCCGCTGGGATTCTTTGTTGAGTTTTAACTGGGAGGTTTTTGGTGGATGTTAACACACAGAGGCTGCTGGTTGTTTCTCATGGATGTTTGTATCACAGCTGATCAGACTCTACAAACTTTATGTCTCCATAAAACCTGGACCAAACTGAAAACACACTTTTATATTTAGTTATCATTAATAAAACACTTAATTTATCATGTTTATGATGAAAATTATGACACTGATGCTGAAAATCAACGGTGAGTAAAGATATAAATCAGACACATTCAAAGTCTTTCCTCTGCTTCTCTTAAATGTTTATTTTTATACTTTTATGTGAAAAATCACAACTAAACTCAGAGAGGGACAAAGATACACAAAATAAATATAGAAAACTAGAATAATTTGCATTAAAATGTGTATTATAAGAATGCCAAACATTTAAATTCTTTGATGTCTGACAAAACTGATCATAACTGAAAATAAATTTTACTGTTATATTGTTTATGATCTTTTTTAAAGTCCAAAATTTGAAAAATAAAGATCCACACTTAATTGCAGATGAATCATTTCTTTGTGACATTAATATTTTTGTAAAATAGTAAAGTACAACTCTAATAAGAGGCTAAAGTACTTCATATAAAATGAGTGAATACGAAACGAGGATTGTCCAAAAGTTGTGTGGAGAATAGGCAAATAATGTTTTGACTAAAATGTTAACAAAAATTGCATTTTGTCAAAATATAATGAATAAAAGCCTTATTAATGTATCATTTGAATGAACTGTCTGAAATATAATCATAAAACAAAATTTTGAAGCAAAAAAATTGATTTTGAGGATAAAAACGCCTTAAAATTTTTAGATTTTCCCTGTGAGCTAGCAAGGTTTTGTTTCATTTAAGCTGGGAAATCTCAATATTCAAATATAATTTGAGGTTTCCTCTTTATAAGGACATCAAAAAATCCCTCATTAA
>NW_013952745.1:211608-214047 GCF_001266775.1 Austrofundulus limnaeus
TCTTATAATCCATGTCAATTTGTTTTTGTATTTCTTATATCTGTCCTCTGCTTCTTTTGTTTTTAACATCAAAAAGGATGAATACAAATTATTCTTTTTTTTACAGGCATTTCTCAACCCTTTTGTCATCCATGGCTTGTCAACAGCATCTTTCTTAGCAGAATTTGTTTTCATGCAATGTTACTGATTTAATTATATCAGAATGATCCAGGTATCAAAATGTAGCTTTTAAAGTCAAGAATCTGAAAATGTCATTAGGTCCAGAGTTGTAAAGTAACTAAGTACAAATACTTTGTTCCTGAACTTAAGTAGAAATTTTGGTTATCTGTACTTTACTTGATTATTTTTCAACATACTTTTTACTTTTACACAATTATCTGTACTTTCTACTCACTACATTTTTTAAAAAGGTAAGAAGTAGAAAGTCATTACTCCTATTTTATTCTGAGTTATTTTACTTAAAAAAAATACTATCCTGATAGTGTGTCCTGAAAGTGATACTCGAGTAAAAGTACAAGTATATTATCAAAAAATTACTTTGGTAAAAGTTCAAGACTCCTAAGAATATTACTTGAGTAAAAGTCTTAAGGTATCTGATTTATTTTGTACTTAAGTAACTTTCTGATAAAATGTACTTAAGTAATAAAAGAAAGTATTGAGTAAAAATGAGCAGTTAGATACAGTATCTACTTGAGTAGAGTAACAAAGTATTTGTACTTAAGTTACTTTACAACTCTGGGAGAAGTCACCTCCCAATAAATGTCATTTTGGAAAATCTAACTGCTCACTTTTACTTTTAATACTGAAGTAGATTGTGTCAAATTTATTTTGATACTCAAGTACAAAATATATCAGATACTTAAGACTTTTATTCAAGTAATGTTTATAGAGAAGACTTCAACTTTTACCAAAGTATTTTTATGATAAGATACTTGTACTTTTAGTCAAGTATCACTTTGAGGTACTATATACACAACACGGATTAGGTCATTTGACCAAATTTGACTTAATGATCATTTCAATACGAGTCATTATATAAATGAGAATGCGGTCCCACTGAAGTAAAATATTTTATCAATTAATGACATTTTGCCATCGGACTGGTTTCAAAAAAAAAATGTTTCCTTTACAGATTTGCAACAATCCCATTTTGTAATTTGTATGTTTTCAGATTAAACTGCCTGTGGTTTGAACTGTTCAGTTAATGCTAAAATTCTGAGCCTTTACACAAGGTTTTTAGTTTTGTTGATTTTAAACAAATTAAGGTTCAACCTGCAGATCTTAAGATTGAACTCTGTAATTGGACAGTAAAGTTACATGATCTGTTGGGGAAATACTTTAACGGCCAACTACTAGATCATCGAATTTTATTTGTATAGATTCATGTGTATGAAAAGTTACGATATTCTCAAGACTTATGGGTATAATAAATTGGAATGGAACAAGCTCTTATTGTGAAGGGGTGGTGGCTCTTAAAAGAGCCGTTGTGTTGTCAGAACTGTTCCGGTTGGTCTAAGCCCTCTCGCCGCGGATCCTGCGGGCCAGCTGGATGTCTTTGGGCATGATAGTGACCCTCTTGGCGTGGATGGCGCACAGGTTGGTGTCCTCGAACAGGCCCACCAGGTAAGCCTCGCTGGCCTCCTGCAGGGCCATGACGGCCGAGCTCTGGAAGCGCAGGTCGGTCTTGAAGTCCTGGGCGATCTCCCGGACCAGGCGCTGGAAGGGAAGCTTCCTGATCAGCAGCTCCGTGGACTTCTGGTAGCGACGGATCTCCCGCAGAGCCACAGTGCCGGGCCTGTAGCGGTGAGGCTTCTTCACTCCGCCGGTGGCAGGGGCGCTCTTCCGGGCAGCCTTGGTGGCGAGCTGCTTCCTGGGAGCCTTTCCTCCGGTGGACTTACGGGCGGTCTGCTTGGTTCTGGCCATGCTTAGATCAAACTTTTCACTGGAGACGTGAATGTGACTCCGGTCAGAACTGCAGGGTTTTTATAGCCCGCTCTGAAGCTGCTGCTGGACGCTGATTGGTCCAGCTGAACACGTGACGTTACCGCCCAAAAAAAGGGAGAGGTTTAATTCAAACTGACCAATGAGGCTCCTTCATCAGAACCAACTGTTTGTCTGAGCCTTTCTTTTAAAAAGAGGCGCTCATTTTTTGTTTTTTTAAACAGAAACGGCCTTTGTTGTCCTGCAGAGGGGAAATTCAAGTTTAACAGCAGCAGATACTTCAATTCAAAATAATATATTACTAAGAAAATAAAAAATAAAATACTGTACAAGGTAACAACAGAAATAAAATACTGTGCAGCAAAATTATAAAGAAAAACAATCATGATTGACTCATATAGTGTTAAAAATACAGAGTTCTGTTATAATTACATATAAATATTTAAAATTTATAGACAAGCTTTTCTAGACATCAGGATGTTATGATAGGAAATTACA
>NW_013952745.1:214571-219227 GCF_001266775.1 Austrofundulus limnaeus
TCAGTACTCCATTCATTACATCATGAAATACAAATACTTCTTAAGTACAGTCCTTTGATTTGAATGATTCTGTCCTGCTGGAGTGTGACATGATTTGTTTGTGTACAAACTAATACACTATCAGAGTTTTATATATTTATACTTCTCATTCAACCACAGTTAAATTCACTCTATCTAGGAGGCTCAGTTTATATGGATAGTTTTTATTTTTTACAACAACAAGCTGCAATGAAAACAAGCAGAAATGAAATAAAAGGAACTTTATACTTTTTGTCTTTTTTTAAAATGTAAGAAGTAAAAAGTACGCTGAAAATTACTCAAGTACAGATACACAAAAATTCAACTTAAGTACAGTAATGAAGTATTTGTACTTAGTTACTTCACAACTCTGTACTGTAGATTACAGCTAGAGTTTTAGCTGTATTTTATTTATTAAATTTATTATTATTAACTATTTTAACATAAAATCTGCTTTGTTTGATTGTTACACTCTAGATGAGGGGTTCCCAAACTTTTTCATGCCATGGCCCCCCAAAACAACATTAGCTCTGGCTAAGGACCTTCTTGCAAACCCACAAACAATGCTACAAAATATACAAAGTAACAACTTTTAAAACCTTTTTTCCTCACTTTTACTCACTATTCAAAAATTACTACATTTCTTTAGAATAAGAATTTAAAATTGTGCTAAACAAATGTAGTTAAGGGTTAGAATGAGTTTTAAATTAATATTATTTATAAAGTGGTTATTTGAATAACACTACTTTTTTAAGATTTACCAGACACATTATGTGTTATCAAAGTATCAGTATTGGTGATACCAGCCACATTTTACTTTAAATCAGTATTGGAAAGAAAATTGATATAACATCACTACTTTAATTTACATCTCTGTACTGTAGATGGCAGCTAGTGTTTAAGCTGTATTTTATTTATTAAACTCATTAGGAATCTTATATTAATTAATATATTATCAGTATAATGACTTGAATAGTATAGATGTTTATCATATTAATGTTGAAACATGAAGGGAATGATCTCTTCAGAAGTGTGGGTGGCTCTTAAAAGAGCCGTTTTGTTGATCCAGTCGTCGGGTTTAACCTCCAAAGCCGTACAGGGTTCGACCCTGCCTCTTCAGGGCGTACACCACGTCCATGGCGGTCACCGTCTTCCTCTTGGCGTGCTCCGTGTAGGTGACGGCGTCACGGATCACGTTCTCCAGGAACACCTTCAGGACGCCGCGGGTCTCCTCGTAGATCAGGCCGGAGATACGCTTCACTCCGCCGCGACGAGCCAGACGGCGGATGGCGGGCTTAGTGATCCCCTGGATGTTGTCACGGAGGACTTTACGGTGCCGCTTAGCGCCTCCTTTTCCGAGTCCTTTCCCGCCTTTTCCTCTTCCAGACATGGTTACAGTTAGCTTTGTCAGGTCAAACTGATGGAGCCGCTCAGGCGAGCCTCTTCTTTAAACACGTTCAGCGGACGTAACTGAAGACAGCCACTTGCACGTGTTTACTTCCGTTTAAAAAGTTAGCGTCACAAGTTTATCCAGTTCCGGAGAGTGACGTGAACTTTCACAATAAAAGACTGAGATGGTTTGTCCATTTTAACTGCATTAACAGTGATTGTAAAATAAATGTATTTGATTTAAAAGGTTAGATTAATCAGTAGATGAACAGGAGCTGTGTTTTATCTTGCAGTTGTAACGAACATTGATGATAAAACCTCTAAACATCATGTGGTGTTTAGTGAAGATGAAACTCTTCATCTTCTCTTCATTGACTGGAGATAAAACTTTAATCATTAACACTGAAGAAAGAAAACTTCATTATGTATTTTGTCTGTTTTATGGTAAACTACAAAGTAAGAGGTTTATTCTGACTTCAAAGTAAATCACCTCTACTTTGGTTTGAACATTTAAGGGTCATTTATGTTTGTACACAATTTGAGCTGTTTATCTGGAGGTTTGGTTTTAAGATTATCTGTAATTGTAATTTGGGTTTAATCCTAAAATAAAGACTTTAGGGGAGAAAAAGGCTGAAATTCCTCATCTGACAACCTGGTTTAAAAGTCAAACACGTTGCGGACGTAAAGGAAGACAGGCTGCGCGTTCAGAACAGCTTCAGTCTGACGTCATCAGAACTGATGTCATCACAGAGTAAAAGTTTACTGAAATAACGTCTTTCACAAGGTGCTGTAATGATTCAATCAAATGTAATTGTTGAAGTTTAATAACACAACACCAGTCCATGTATTCACTTTAAAGTTAGTTTTTCTTTTGTGTTGTACAGCAGAGGTTATCAAACCTTTGGGGTCTGGGACCCCCCCCCATAAACACCATGCTGTTTTAAAAATAATTTTAATGCAACAAAATACAAACACTTTGTCTACAAACACTATAACACTTTGTTACTGTACTGAAGTAGAAATTTTGGGTATCTGTACTTAAGTAATTATTTTCAGCATACTTTTTACTTCTACTCCTACATTTTTACACAATTATCTGTACTTTCTACTTACATATTTTAAAAGGTAAGAAGTAGAAACTTGTTTCTCCCATTTTATTTTGACTCGTTATTGTTTAAAAAATCTGAATAATTGTGGCTCCTGGGTAGAATGAATTTTATTGTGGTTGGATTTTAAGTATGAACAGATACTATTCTGATACTGTAGCAAGTTTGTACATAATTCATCAAAGCTGCACGCCATTAGAAAAATATTTTAAGGTCACCTCCCAATAAATGATTTTTGGAAAATTTAACTAATCACTTTTAATACAAGTACAAAATAAATTAGATAAGACTTTTACTCAATATTATTAGAGGAACTTTTACCAAAGTAATTTTATGATAAAATACTTGTACTTTTGAAGTATCACTTTCAGGTACTTTATACAACACTGCCTAAATGTCATGGGAAAATTATTTGTTTGGTTTAGTATATGTTTTACCAGTGCATTGTTCCCCATATGCATTTTTAAAAATGAAAACCAAATTAACAATTTATTTAAATTTGACCCCTAAAACAGGGCTTGCGGACCCCTAGGGGTCCTGGGACCCCAGTTTGAGAAGCCCTGTTTTACAGAACATTTGCTGCATTTCTTAAGAAACCGAGTCAATTTATATTTATACAAATTAATAATCAGTCATTGGATGAAGTGCTGCACAAAATAGACATTAAACTCAGGACTGTAGAGCAGAGGTTCTCAAACTGGGGTCCCTGGACCCCCAGGAGTCCTCAAAATTTACAAAAATTTTAATTTGGCTTCCATTTCAAAAAAAAAATGCATGGAGAACAATGAACTAATAAAACATACATAAATATATGCCTATGGCATTTAGGGGTTGAAAAGATAAATTCTTATAAAACCTGCGGTTTGAGGGGGTCCCTGGAATTTTTTTTTCTTGTAAGGGGTCCCCAGACCCAAATGTCTTTAGAACCCCTGCTCTAGAGAATATGTATTTTTATTTGGTGTAAAGTATTCTTGTTAGATTTTAATTGTTTAAATGTGTTTAAAAAAAAAATCAACCTTTACTCTGGCCTTATGACCAGGCAGTTTGAAAGATTCAAACACCACATATTGTTTACCGAATTTAACTAATTAAATTTAGTAATTCCATATTTCATATTAAGTAGTTAATGTAGTACCCAGCACTTTAAGAATAACTCCTTTGAATGACGTCACATCTTATTAATCTTAAGGTAAAAAGGAATAAAGACGCTCTGTAAGCAGGAGTGGGTGGCTCTTAAAAGAGCCTTTGGGTTTAGTAGTCTGGAGGATCTACTTGGACTTGGCGGGTTTCTCGGTCTTCTTGGGCAGCAGGACGGCCTGGATGTTGGGCAGGACCCCTCCCTGAGCGATGGTCACTCCTCCCAGCAGCTTGTTCAGCTCCTCATCGTTCCTCACGGCCAGCTGCAGATGGCGGGGGATGATCCTGGTCTTCTTGTTGTCGCGAGCTGCGTTCCCCGCCAGCTCCAGGATCTCAGCGGTCAGGTACTCCAGCACCGCGGCCAGGTAGACCGGAGCTCCAGCACCGACTCGCTCAGCATAGTTACCCTTCCTCAGCAGCCTGTGGACACGGCCCACCGGGAACTGCAGTCCGGCTCTGGAGGAGCGGGTCTTGGCCTTAGCTCTGGCTTTGCCTCCGGTCTTTCCGCGTCCAGACATGGTTCAAAGTTTACTTTTGTTGTTAGAATTTATTCAGTGAAGATAAGCTCTACGAGATGAAAAGAGCTGCGGAGTGCCGGTATTTATATGTCCGATCTGCTCGCTGATTGGCCAGGCTTAGCGGGAGGATGATTGTCCAATCAGAACAATGTACGTCAGGCTGCTGATGTTTGAATGGGACTTCCGCTTTACAGTGAGGCGGTACTACAAAATAAGACACAATAAAGAATTTTTTTATAATATTTATAAAATAACACACCCTTGAGCCGCGACAGAGGTGGGGTGGTGGGGGGGCGCAAAGACACTCCCTAAATGTGATGCCCCCCACCATTTACACAGCTTTATCTTCTCCAGTCTCAATATTTTATACTTCTTCTAGTTATTTAGGATTATTATAATTTGATAGTGATGTTGTATAAAGTACTTCAAAGTGATACTTGAGTAAAAGTACAAGTATCTTATCATAAAAATACTTTGGTAAAAGTTAA
>NW_013952745.1:219237-222076 GCF_001266775.1 Austrofundulus limnaeus
CACACAACACAAACTGAAACAGGAAGTGCACAAACACACAACACAAACTGAAACAGGAAGTGCACAAACACACAACACAAACCCAGACATTTCTGCAAAATGTTCTGTCTAAAAGTCCAACTTCCTTAAACTGAGATGACCTGAAACCACAGGTCAAATTCACAAAACAATAAATACATTTTTTTATTTTAATACAAAAATATTTTATATATCCTTCGTTAAATTTGTGATTCAATACAACAAAATAAACACATTTAAGAGGTGTGTACAAGCTAATAGTGTGTCAGAATGGTATATATTTATACTTCTCATCCAAACACAATTAAATTCACTCTATAGGAGACACAGTTTATCAGGAGAGGATTTTATTAAGTAACAACTCAGAATAAAACAGGAGTAACAACTTTATACTTCTTACCTTTTTAAAAAATGTAGTGAGCAGAAAGTACAGGTAATTGTGTAAAAATGTAATGAGTAAAAAGTACGCTAAAAAATAATTAAGTAAAGTACAAATAACCCAAATTTCCACTTAAGTACAGTAACAAAGTTTTTGCACTTAGTTACTTTACAACTCTGCTTGATAGACATTAAAAAACGGTTTTTGTACGGAAGCCGAGAGCTGACGTTTTCAGCTTATAATGTTTTTCCCGTGGTTTTCTGATGAGGAGTGTTTTCTCGAGACAATGACTTGTGGTTTTCTTGTGTCTCACTCAGTAACATGAAGATGACCTGATCCCCTCAGCTGCTGACTGATAAAATTTATCATTTCATCAAGATCAGTGAGTAAACGCCTGCTGAGAAAACTCCTCCATATTATGTCCTTATACGACAAAGTGTTAGAACCACACTACGAGATTCATTTAAATTATTATTACCAGGATAATGTCATAATATTACAAGATTAAAGTCGTAATATTATGATAAAAAAGTAATAATCTTAGATGACATGTCTATTCTCTGTTACTCATTTCCTCCTTATTTTCCACAGCTGCCGTGCAGCCATGTGTCTGTGTTTATAAAGTCGTCCATGATGACTTGGATCACTGTTAAATTAATGTGATTTCATCCAAATTAGCTGCATGATGACTCAACCTGTCAATGCATCCATTAATTACAGCTTCAGTTCATCATTTAGTTGTTTACATAATTTCCAAGTCCTTTCACTGATAATTTGATGCTAATGAAAAGATTGTTCAACATTCGACTTTTTTCTCATAATATTACGACTTTAATCTCGTAATATTACAACTTTACTCATAATATTATGACTTTATTCTCGCAATTTAAAAAAAATCTCATTTTGTGTCTCGTCGTATTATCCCAAAAAAAACATGGAAAATAAATATATGTTGAAAACATCCACTCTCGGCCTCCATATTTTTGAGTAATTATGAGTTAAAGTATAAAAATACTATTTATTTATGATTAAACTTTTACTCTAGTGATGTTAAATAACTGGTTTCAAAGAATATGAACTGTGCTAACTGCTAATTTACGTAACAAAGTGTTTTAAACCTTCAAATAAAGTTTATTTGTAATTCTTCATTCAGTCACAAGATGTCGCTGTTCGTTTGTTACAGTTTTTTTTTTTGCTCAAACTCAAAACCCAGTTCTCTAAACATATTTAATAAAACTTTTGCCAAAACCATACACACATTTTCTCATAACTCTAAAAACATTTTGTTTTTCTAAAACACAAGTTGCAAAACTGCTGAAACTGTCGCAGTAAAGCTCATAACTCAATATATATCAAAGATTTGTGCAGCAATCTGTTCATCCTCCCTCAGGCAAGCTTTCATCTTTCTTCAGGACACTTTTACAGTTTTTGTTGACTGGTTTGACCTGTTTGAAGGAACTGGGAACCTCTCAGTCTTCATCATCACCAGCTCAGCAGGGCAGAAAGCAGAAGACACCTCTTGTAAATGCGTTAACCCATTCTCATTGGATTGGCACAGTTTTCCACACTTTTGCAAAACAGTTAACGCAGATGTCTTTCAAGAAGTCCTAACTCTGTTTTAGCTGTGGTTACAGAACAGAAACCATCTGCTCCGAGCTCTCAGACACTCCCTGATCAGTTTGAAATCACTGAAAGCACCTGTTTGACACTTCTTCACAGAATTTTTCAATTTGCAGTCAGTCTGCAGACCTGTGTTGTTCTCTTATACTCAAGTAATGGTGTAATGATGTCTTCATAAAGATGATCTTTGCTTTGTGCAGTTTTGTTCAGGGTCAGTGGCTGCATGACCCAGAGCACCTATGTTTGCTATGTTATGTCTTCTTCTGAATGTGTCCAAAAATATCCCGGACGAGCCCCCAAAACTGTAATTTCATTCAGTCACGTCTTCAAAAATTACACTGGTCTTAGATACAGACAAAACCAAAATAATGGTTTTATCTAATAGAAGAGAGCAACCAGAGAGCCCACTACAAACTGAAACCCAACAGCGAAAACAAAAAGATAGTTTTCACTTATAAATACTGCGGTTTCTTGATCGACTGCAACTTGTTTTCAGTCTGTACTCTACCTAAACTTAGTAATTTAACTCTCAAATATCATTTCATTAAGCCTAGTTTACTACTTTGACTCATCTAGACTGTTTAAATCTGTTTAATGTTACTGTATTTTATGTATATTTTCTTTTCTACAATGTAACGTTTGTCTCAACTACCCTGTGACGTGTGCTGCTGACCTCTTGACCAGGTCACCTGATCTCAATGGGCTCTATCTGGTTAAATAAAGGTGATTGATTGATTGATTGATTGATTGATTGATTGATTGATTGATTGATTGATTGATTGATTGATTGATTGATTGATTGATTGATTGATTGATTGATTG
>NW_013952745.1:222116-223299 GCF_001266775.1 Austrofundulus limnaeus
TTGATTGATTGATTGATTGATTGATTGATTGATTGATTGATTGATTGATTGATTGATTGATTGATTGATTGATTGATTGATGGATGCACAGTCAGCAATACATCAACACAATGAACACCTGGCTTCATTCTTTAAACACAACAACTCAAATGGTTTGTGAAAAACTGTAAAACCACAAACAGCATGATTTTATTTGTTGTTCTATTTATTTATTTATACTTTTTATTCTTTATAAATTTGCAGTCTCTTTAGCACGGATAAGAACACAAATAGACCATTTGAATAAATCAAATAATAAAATAGAACCTATTATTTTACTGTAAAACTAATTTTAAAAAGTAAAATAATAAAACATGAACAATGTCAACAAACACTTTGAGGCAAAACTGAACATCACCAAATTTCTCATGATAAATAATGTATATAAAAAACAAAAAAATACATAAAAGAAACATAATATCCATCTTAAACTATTCTCAGTTTGATAATGTATGAGAGACACCTGAACACAGCACAGTTTGGATCCAATTTCACTTAAAAAAAATGTTCATAAGTGAGTTTGAATCAAACATCGAGAGGCACCGGTTGTTTGAGAGTGGGGCGGTGCTCTTCAGGAGGGAGCGCTTGTTCTCCTTTGGGATTAATTAAGTCAGCAAAAATTACAAACAACTTCCTGTTGAAATGTGATACTCCAAAATAAAAGCATACAATAAACTAAGTATGCAGATAATCTACAGAACCAGTTTTTTCTCTCTCAACTGCATGTTAGTTTGATTTGATACATGTCAGATAAATAATAGAGCAGCTAGCTGCTGCTGAAAGGTGAAGGAGGCCTCCATGGTTGATCGATCAAAGTCAACACAACAAACACACATAAGAGTCATTGACAGCGTTGTAAAGTAACTAAGTACAAATACTTTGTTACTGTTCTTAAGTTGAATATTTGGGTATTTGTACTTTACTTGAGTAATTATTTTTCAGCATACTTTTTACTTCTTACATTTTATAAAAAGACAAGAAGTAGAAAGTTGTTACTTTTATTTCATTGCAGCTTGTTTTCATTGCAGCTTGTTGTTGTAAAAAATAAAAACTATCCATATAAACTGAGCCTCCTAGATAGAGTGAATTTAACTGTGGTTGAATGAGAAGTATAAATATATAAAACTCTGATAGTGTATTAGTT
>NW_013952745.1:223629-225790 GCF_001266775.1 Austrofundulus limnaeus
TTAATATACATTTCTATTGCATATTGGTAAAATACATTACTTATTAATTAGTTTTTAATGTTTTTATTTAGAAAACAAAATTGATGCTTAGACATGATTTTTTGAATATAAAACAGGACCTAAAAATGCTCCAAATATATATTTGAGTCAGTTACATTTTGTGCAGAATAACTGAGGAATGAAAGATACATACTGAGGTCACATTTGTCAGCAAAAYATAAATAAATAAAATAAAATAAGCCATAAGAAGACAAAAAGAAAAAAACTGTACATAATGTGTTACACAGGGTGTTTTTTGATATTTACTTTATTTATTTAACATTTATTTATCCAGGTAAACTGTTCAAGAAGCACTTCTCATTTACAAACATGACCTGACACTGAGTGCTTTGTAATATACAAACCTGCATTTTCAGCCAGAGTAAAGTCATTGTTTGTAAACAAATAAAAGAAAAAAGTTAGATTAATCGCAATTAAAAAATTTAATCTATGCCCAGCACTAAAATTAATCAATATGCGTTAACTCGATTAATTTCACAGCCCTGCTTTTAATACTTAAGTACAAAAAATATCAGATACTTTAAGACTTTTACTCAAGTAATATTCCTAAAGGAGACTTTAACTTTTAACAAAGTACTTTTTTGGTAAGATACTTGTACTTTTACTCAAGTATTACTTTGTGGTACTTTATACAACACTGACAACTGAACGCAACACTTTCTGTCAGGCATAACAAATCGGCCACAGCTACACAATTTTTTATTTTTACTTTTAATCTTATTTTGAAACGCTGCACCGGAAGTGTCGGTCATTTCCGCTGCCTTCACGGGTTCAGAGAAGCTCCGAGAGAGGACGGACTCCACTCCAGCAGGACCCAGTCCAACAACAGAAAACCCATAGAACTGGGACGAACCGAGTCGAAACAGCAGCGGGACGCGGTCCGAACCGAACCGAACCGAACCCCGGCTGAAGCCGCCCGTTTGGATCATCCAGTCTCCGGGACGGGCAGGGATCATGGCTCGGCCGAGGAAGAAAAGCTCGGCGGGGCGTTTGTTGGCATGAAGCGGCGCGGGAGGGGACAGGACTGAGAACCGAACCGAACCGAACCTACAGGGAAGGATAATTTAACAAGAGAAGAAGATGATGATGATGATGATGATGATGGGAGGAAGAGAAGGTCTGTTGAAGGTCTGCGGACTGCTGCTCGTGCTGAGCGGAAGTTGTCACTGCGGAGGTGAGGGGGGCAACAGCAGGGGGGGGTGGGGTGTAACTGTAACAGTTTGTGTATTTGTTGTTGTGTTAAATCCAATAAGATGTGTGTCCGTGAACGCAGCATTAATCTCCGGTTCAACTTTCTGGGTCAAATTCCTCCTCAAACCGGTCCAACAGAACCATGAGACCATGGTACCACCACCACCGTGCTTCAACAGGACGTTCTGACATGAACATCGAAGGGTTATGTTGAGTGGTTGTTAGTAGTCAGTATCTTACCACCAGCAGATGATTTAACCATGGAGCCTGAAAACTGGAGACGGGACAAACGGCTCTCTGAAGGGATCCGGATCTTAGGGAGCCGTTTGTTTCAAAAGAACCGTTTGGTTTTGAACGTATTACGTCATCACGTAGCTGTACGTAATGATGTCATCCCGTCACGTGGGTGGAACCTCCTCACCGTGAGCTTATGTACTCCACAACTCTGCCTGTTTTCTGCCAAAAAGCAAAGCGGGAGTGATTTGAGTTTGAAAGAATAAAGAAATAAAACTACAAATGGGTCGTTACCGCCTGCAGTTCGGCTCCTGTCGTTCGTTGTAAAGAGTCGTTCAAAAGATTCGGATCGTTTGTGAACGTCACATCTCTACTGAAGACCTGAACAGGTCAAAGACTGAAGAATCAGAAAGAGATGAAGCAGGAGGGCAGCTCCTCAGAGAGGACGTAAAGTCCCTCCACAGAGTCCTGGGTCTGACCCGGGTTCTGGGTCTGACCCGGGTCTCCTCACAGGAAACCTTTCATTGTGAGGTCCCTTTAAGACTCCTCACACCGTTAATCTGCTTAGTGTGTCGACTCAGAGCCAAGTTCTTCAGCTGTGACTGTGAGGAAGCTCACCCCACCCTGTGTGTGTGTGTGTGTGTGTGTGTGTGTGTGTGTGTGTGTGTGTGTGTGT
>NW_013952745.1:227874-231255 GCF_001266775.1 Austrofundulus limnaeus
CCTCTACTCTGAATTATCTGGTGAATTAATTATGAATTAATTATCTGATGAACGTGACATACTGTGCTCTGGCTCTCTGTAAATAAAGCAAAGCCACTTCCTCGTCCGACATTAAACAGAGCCCGACAGAGGAGGGAGGGGCGGGGAGGCTCTGCCGTGCAGCGCTTCAAGAGCTGTCCTGCGTCTGACCTCAAAGTGCAGAAGTGACCAGTCCTGGACCAGTTCTTCTGTGTTTGTCTGTGTCTCTTTCCTGTCCTCCAACCAGCCGGTCGAGGCAGACGGTCTCCTGTCCTGAGCCTGGTTCTGCTGGAGGTTTCTTCCTGATTAGCAGGGAGTTTTTCCTCTCCACCGTTTGCTCAGGATGGGAAACTGTGATGAAGTGATTCAACACAATTTTCTTCTTTAGATTGTTCTTTTTATGTACAGTGTCCTGAGACAACGTATGTTGTGACTTGGAGCTATATAAATAAACTGAACTTGAACTTGAATTGTTCTGAGACATTTGAGTTAAAGTGATGGGAATCGAACCAGCAACCAGCCTTCAGCAGACGAAGCAGCAGTAATGAGAACTGGTTAAGATTAAACCTTAACGAGTCGGTATAATCAGAATAAAATCACAGAGTGTTTCAGCTCGTGTTGGGTGGTCACCTGACTCCTCGGCTGCAGGCGGTCCGCAGGACGTGGAGGTCGTTACTGGTTGCCATGGTGACAGATTAACACACCCACGCACTGTGAGGCAGTAACCATGAGAACAGATGGAGACTCGCTGTGATCTGGAGTCATTTAGGCTGAAGACTCAGTAACGAAGAGGAAAACTGACCTGTTTGATTTTAAACAAACAAACAAACAAACAGAAATAAACAACACTACTCGAGTTTAATCAAATCCAAAGGAGAAGCAGCTTTTCGGCTCAAATCTGTTTTTCTTCCAAACATCAGGATTTTCCTGTAAAACAGTTTGAATCAACAGATTCCTGAAGGTCTTTTCAGAGTTTATCTTAAGCAGCTTTTATTTTGAAACATTATTTCCTGGTGATAAATATTTAGCTCTTTTTGAGGAGCAGGTTTGACGACGTTTATTGGAGTTTTTTTTTTTTTTTACCATGGCTGAAAGTTCTGCTGGAAACGTTTTATTTTTGTTGTTTCTGCAGATTCTCAGCAGACGGAGCATCTCTCCTCCTATCAGCTGACCATCCCTCGACCAATAGGAGGCCGTCTGAGGAGGGACGCAGACGGACAGCCGCCCAATCAGGTTCTGAGTTTTCACTTTTGTTTTTTTATTTTGCTTTTATTTTATGTACAGATGCTTCATTGGGCCCACC
The DNA here is from genome assembly GCF_001266775.1 of Austrofundulus limnaeus. Taxonomy (NCBI): domain Eukaryota; kingdom Metazoa; phylum Chordata; class Actinopteri; order Cyprinodontiformes; family Rivulidae; genus Austrofundulus; species Austrofundulus limnaeus. The sequence goes on from NW_013952745.1 coordinate 229,196, forward strand.
CCTTCCTATGTTGTCCTTAACCCCTCCCAGATCATACATAACCCCTCCCACATCGTACATAACCCCTCCCGTGTCGTACCTAACCCCTCCCACATCGTACCTAACCCCTCCCGTGTCGTACCTAACCCCTTCCGCGTCGTACCTAACCCCTCCCGTGTCGTACCTAACCCCTCCCACGTCATACCAAACCCCTCCCACGTCATACCTAACCCCTCCCACGTCATACCAAACCTCTCCTACGTCATACCTAACGACCTCCCACATCATACCTAACCCCTCCCATGTTGTACCTAACCCCTCCCATGTCGTACCTAACCCCTCCCTTGTCATATCTAACCCGTCCCACTTCATACCTAACCCCTCCCTCGTCGTACCTAACCCCTCCCACATCATATCTTATTCCTCCCACATCGTACCTAACCCCTACCACTTCATACCAAACCCCTCCCACATCATACCTAACCCCTCCCACGTCGTACCTAACCCCTCCCACATCATTCCTAATCCCTCCCTTGTCATACCTAACCCCTCCCTCATCATATCTAACTCCTCCCACTTCGTATCTAACCCCTCCCTCGTTGTATCTAACCTCTCCCTCGTCGTACCTAACCCCTCCCACATCATATCTTACTCCTCCCACATCGTACCTAACCCCTCCCACATCATACCAAACCCCTCCCACATCATACCTAACCCCTCCCTCGTCATACCTAACCCCTCCATCGTCATATCTAACTCCTCCCACTTCGTATCTAACCCCTCCCACATCATTCCTAACCCCTCCCTCGTTGTACCTAATCCCTCCCTCGTCATATCTNTAACCCCTCCCACATCATTCCTAACCCCTCCCTCGTTGTACCTAATCCCTCCCTCGTCATATCTAACTCCTCCCACTTCGTATCTAACCCCTCCCTCGTCGTATCTAACCCCTCCCTTGTCGTATCTAACCCCCCCACATCATATCTTACTCCTCCTAAATCGTACCTAACCCCTCCCACATCATACCTAACCCCTCCCTCGTCGTACCTAACTCCTCCCTCGTCATATCTAACTCCTCCCACTTCGTATCTAACCCCTCCCTCGTCGTACCTAACCCCTCCCACTTTGTATCTAACTCCTCCCACTTCGTACCTAACCCCTCCCTCGTCGTACTTAACCCCTCCCACTTCGTATCTAACTCCTTCCACTTCGTACCTAACCCCTCCCTCGTCGTATCTAACTCCTCCCACTTCGTACCCAGCTCTGCACACATGCAGTGGATATTGTTTAAAGTGTCACACTTGCAGCTAAACATTTACTTGAAATGTTTGATGTAAAAAATAACTTTTGAGTCTGAACTTGAAATCGTGTTGTTAGCTCTGGTGTTGTTATGGTAACAGGTCAGAGTTAGCGCTGAGCTTTATCCTGAAAATCTGCTGGTTTAATGGAGTCCAGGAACATTTTAATCTGTGAGCTGCAGTCAGCAGAGCTGCTGTTTGTTTCTGCTTGTGTCGAGAAGCACGCTGGAACACGTCCACATACCACACACACACACACACACACACACACACACACACACACACACACACACACACACACACACACATCACAACCCTTGAAGTCGTTCTGATGATGAGGAGTCCAGGTGATGAAGAGTCTCAGATGTCCAACAGTCAGGGCTCGTCTTCGTCTCCCTGACAGTAAACAGTTGTTTGTTTGTGTCTCTGCAGGCGTCCTTCATCATCAGAGTGGACGGAGACGATCATGTGGTGCATCTGCAGAGGAACCAGTGAGTTTCAAAATAAAATACCTTTTCAACACTTCGATTCTGTTTATTTAGGGCTGCAGCCCTGCATGTTTTACTTGTTTCTCTGCTCCAACACACCTGATATGACTGAACAGATGATTATCAGACTTCTGCAGTACGGAGGACCAAAACTGACATAATTAGAAATAAAAGCAGAATTATATGAACCACTAAATAAATACACTTAAAATGCACCAATTAAATTAAAAAGGAGAACTTTACCTCATGTTTTATCATTTAATTGATCTTCATATTTATTTTTCCAGCTTAGTTC
>NW_013952745.1:231691-236967 GCF_001266775.1 Austrofundulus limnaeus
GAACTAAGCTGGAAAAATAAATATGAAGATCAATTAAATGATAAAACATGAGGTAAAGTTCTCCTTTTTAATTTATTTGGTGCATTTTAAATGTATTTATGTATTTAAAGGTTCATTTATCTATTTCTGCTTTTATTTCTAATGATGTCAGTGTCGGTCCTCCGTACTGCAGAACATGAAGAGGTAGTTCAGTGACTGGATCAGGTGTGTTGGAGCAGGAAACATGTAAAACATGTAGGACTGCGGCCCCCCAGGACCAGGATTGCCCACCCTGCTCTAACCTCTAACTAATGTTAGACGTTAAATTATAATCCAGTCGTCAGAATATCTGAATAGCTGAATATCAGTTTGTGATTAAACGTTTCTCACAGCGATACTTTAAACTGTGGAATCAGTTTGTTGAAAAATGTTTAGTTTTATTCTAGATAAAAACAAAATTTCAGCTGCTTCACATCACGAAACAGATAAACAACAATAAACAAAAAGAGTGGGAAACAACCTCACAACAACATCAACTTCAGCTGCTGGTTTCAGCAACCAAATCCAACTCGCTGAAACAAAAAAAGAAGAAAATACCAGCTAAAGCTCAAAAAGCTAGCTCAAAGCTAAAGAAACAAAGAGCTGACTTACAGCTAAAAGTAGCCAAATGATAGGAAAAAAGTTACAAAAGGTCACTTTTGTAACTTTACAAAAACAATTGCTAATAGCTAAAAGTAGCATACACAAGCTACAAGCTCATAGAAGTAAATGGCTAACTAGAAGCTAGAAGAAGCAAACGGCTAACTAGAAGCTAAAAGAAGCAAATGGCTAACTAGAAGCTAAAAGAAACAAGCAGCTAACAAGAAGCTAAAAGAAGCAAACGGCTAACTAGACTAAAAGAAGCAAATGGCTAACTAGAAGCTAAAAGAAGCTATCAGCTAACTAGAAGCTAAAAGAAGTAAAAGGCTAACTAGAAGCTAAAAGAAACAAACGGCTAACTAGAAGCTAAAAGAAGTAAAAGGCTAACTAGAAGCTAAAAGAAGCAACCGGCTAGCTAGAAGCTAAAAGAAACAAGCAGCTAAGGAGAAGCTAGAAGAAGCAAACGGCTAACTAGAAGCTAAAAGAAGTATAAGAAGAAGTCAGAACCAGCAGCTGGAGGTTTCTGAAAGTATTTCTGCAGATAAGTATTTTGAAAATTCGAAAAGCTACAAAAACTAAAGTCCCAGCAGCTGTCTGCAGAATGAGCCGAACATTTTGATAAAAACAGTACAAAATATGCAGAAGTAGTTGAAAAGCAGCAGACAGAATATGAATGAAGGAGCAGTGGTGCTGAGTCAGCGTTTAGACGTGTAAAAACCTCAAATGAAGCAGAAACATTTGAAAGTGAAGCAGAAAGACGAGAGCAGCTCTGAGCCTCGTAGCTGCAGTGTTTTTATCAGCAGGCCTCACAGGCCGAACAACAGGAAGAGCCCCGATAACGAGCCGAGGACCGTCAGGACCGGCTTCTGGTCCTGGTTCCTCTTTCCTTTTAACTGTGACGACGTGCAGCTGAGTCACAGAAACTATCAGGAAAACATCACAAGCTGCTGAAGAGGCTAAAAACAATCATTTTAAACTTTCTGGACCTGGATCAGAACCAACAGTTTTAGCTTTTAGATTGTAAGAACAAAGTTTAAAGAGTTTTCTGTTCAGTTGTTGTTTACCTGTTGTTGTTTTTGTTGTTTACCTGTTGTTGTTTTTGTTGTTTACCTGTTGTTGTTTTTGTTGTTTACCTGTTAGTGTTTGCCTGTTGGTGTTGTTGTTTTTACCTGTTGNGTCACGTGGGCGTAGACTATTGATACTTCAGAATGCGCGTACGCGCACGGGGGTACCCATCTGCGATAGCCTTAGAGGGCGGAGCTTACACGAAATAGAACAAAGAGAAGATGAAACATGAGTTCTCTGAGTCACAGGAACTGCTTTGCTCCGCCTCCAGCTGGGACAGCACAGATGCATGATGGGACAGTTTGCAGTTTTTGATGAGCAATGACATAAAAACTAGAAGAACAGGAAGTGAAAGACCTGCAGAAATGTTGAGTTACAGTTTCTGTGAGGACAGGAAGTGGTTTCTCCCACGGAACTCGGACAGGAAGTGCTGATGGCAGCTTTAATCATCATCAGCTGATGTTTTCACCTCTGTCATCAGTTCCTCTCAGAAACATGAGCTTCATGGTAGCAGCTCCCCCTGCTGGTGTCACCTGGTATCACCTCTGTGTTTCAGAACCACTGTCACTATCGGGGCTTCGTTCAGGACATGGAGGGCTCATCAGTGGCTCTGAGCATCTGTAACGGCCTCAGGTGAGACAAACACCCCTTTAAGTGTTTAATTATTTATTACCAGGGCAAAAACAAAACAAACTAAACACAACAAAGCATCTCTGTGTGAGGTCTCACTCTGACGAGGAAACAGCTGCTGACCATTCTTCTCTGGCCTCGTTTTATTCAGAGGAGTGATTCATTTCACTCACGACAGCTACGGAATCGAGCCATTAGACTCCGCCCCCGAACAGCACCTGGTGTACCGCCTTCAGGACGTCACCTCGCAGCCCCGGGGGTGTGGAACGCCTCACCACGAGAATGACAACGCTACTGAGCACGCTCAGTACGAAGGAGAGGAAATTCACCACAGACCTCACAGCAGGGTGTGTTTACACGCTGACAGCTCAAAGTGGCAACAAATCACTCAAATGTCAATAAATGACTCAGCAGGAAAATAAATAATATAATGAGAGAGTGTGTGTGAAGTAACGTGTGCTTGTGTTTTCAGATGAAGAGAGCTGTTCTTCATAAAACTCACTACGTGGAGCTGCTGCTGGTGGTCGACAACGACAGAGTGAGACAGAGTCTGTGTTTGTACTAGGCTAGGCTAACTGTGCAGTCTCAGTGTTTGTGCTAAGCTAGGCTAACTGTGTAGTCCCGTTGTTTGTGCTACTTTAGGCTAACTGTAATCTCAGTGTTTGTGCTAAGCTAGGCTAATTTTGTAGTCACAGTTTTTGTGCTAAGCTAGGCTAACTGTGTAGTCCCCGTGTTTGTGCTAAGCTAGGCTAGGCTAATCTTAATGTTTATTTTCTGTTTGCAGTATAATTACATGAACAAGAATGCGACAGCAGTGAGAGAGGAAATGGTTCATCTGGCCAACCTTGTAGACAGTGTAAGAACACACACACACACACACACACACACACACACACACACACACACACACACTTTAACCTACAATTAGCTTCATGAGCCTGGTTTCACAGACTACATAAAGTTAAACTGTTTATTAACTCATTTAGAGTTTTTAAGGCAGTTTTGTTGATGTTGAAAAATCCACTCTGAACTTCTATGGAGGCTTTACAGACTTTGTGTGTCCGTGTTGATGCATGTGAGCAGATCTACATGCAGCTGAACGTTAGGGTGGTTCTGGTCGGTCTGGAGATTTGGACTCAGCAAAACCTGATCAACACAGACGGAGGACCTGAAGAAGTACTGGGTCGTTTCACTCAGTGGAGGGAGAAGGAGCTGGTTCCCCGCCGCCGGCATGACTCAGCACAGCTCATCCTGTCAGTACCTGCACACTGCAACACAACCATGACTCAGCACTGAAACACAACCGAAACACAAGCATGACTCTGCACTGAAACACAACTGAAACACAACCATGACTCAGCAACAAACACAACCATGACTCAGAACTGAAACAGAACCGTGACTCAGCACTGAAACATAACCATGACTCAGCACTGAAACGCAAACGAAACACAACCATGACTCAGCAACAAACACAACCATGACTCAGTACTGAAATAGTCCTGACTGAGCAGTGAAACACAGAAGCAGGACTTGGCACTAAAACACAGTCATGACTCAGCAACAAAACACAACTAAGACTCTACAGTGAAACACAACCATGACTCAGCAACAAAACACAACTAAGACTCTACACTGAAACACAACCATGACTCAGCAACAAAACACAACCATGATTGCACTGAAACCCACCCATGCCTCAGCAAAAAAACACAACCATGATTCTTCACTGAAACCCAATCATGACTCAGCAATAAAACACAACCATGACTGAGCTGAAACCCAACCATGACTCAGCAACAAAACCCAACTGTGATGTTACACTGAAACCCAACCATGACTCAGCAACAAAACACAACCATGACACACACTGAAACACAACCATGACTGCACTGAAACACAACCATGACTCAGCACTGAAACAGTCCTGACTGAGCAGTGAAACACAGAACCAGGAGGTGGCACTAAAACACAGTCATGACTCAGCACAGCTAGTCCTGTCAGCACATTATCACTGAAACATGGTTGTAAGGCATTTTGACATGTTAGTATTGTGGCAACAAAATTCAGGATCAAAATCAATTCATGACTTGGTGCCAAAACACAACTATGACTCAGCATGAATCTCCGATTTTAATGCTGCCTGAAAACACTGCCTGATAATTTTAGATGCTGTTTTTCTGATGATGAAGAGGTTGTCGATGATGATGATGTTGGTTTAAATATTTAAACTGATGATGATGGAAGATCTGTCAGTGATGAAGGCCCTGTTGTTGATGCAGGAAGAAGAGCTTCGGGGTAATAGCGGGCATGGCCTTCGTCTCCTCTGTCTGCTCTCAAAGTCATGGGGGAGGGATCAACGCGGTACGGTCCTCAGAGGTTTGACCGGTCAGAGGACCTCAGACCAGTCCATAAACTCTGCTCTCCTCCTCTCAGTTCACCGACAACAACGTTCCTTCATTCGCCTCCAACGTGGCTCATGAGCTCGGACACAACCTGGGGATGAACCACGACAACGGGCGACCCTGCAGATGTCCCGTCTCTGCCTGCATCATGAACTCCGGAGCCACGTAAGCCCCTCAGTACCGAGCAGCCACAGCTTCCTGTAATCCACCAAAAGTATCTGGGTGCTTGAAACTAGAACCAGAAGAACATGAACGTTGAGTGTTGGATGATGTTGAAGAAGCTGACAGGAGCTAACATCATCTTATCCATGCTAGTCGCTAGCCTCTCTGATGCTAACACCATCTTATCCACGCTAGTTCCTAGCCTCTCTGATGCTAACACCATCTTATCCATGCTAGTTTCTAGCCTCTCTGATGCTAACAGCATCTTATCCATGCTAGTCACTAGCCTCTCTGTTGCTAACACCATCTTATCCATGCTAGTCACTAGCCTCTCTGTTGCTAACACCATCTTATCCATGCTAGTCACTAGCCTCTCTGTTGCTAACACCATCTTAT
>NW_013952745.1:237684-240072 GCF_001266775.1 Austrofundulus limnaeus
GCGTATCCATGCTAGTTCCTAGCTTCTCCAATGCTAACAGCATCTTATCTACGCTAGTTCCTAGCCTCTCTGATGCTAACACCATCTTATCCACGCTAGTTGCTAGCCTCTCTGATGCTAACACCAGCGTATCCATGCTAGTTGCTAGCCTCTCTGATGCTAACACCAGCGTATCCATGCTAGTTCCTAGCTTCTCCAATGCTAACAGCATCTTATCTACGCTAGTTCCTAGCCTCTCTGATGCTAACACCATCTTATCCATGCTAGTTGCTAGCCTCTCCGAGGCTAACCCAAGGCTAACCCCATCTTATCTACGTTAGTCACTAGCCTCTCTGATGCTAACACCAGCTTATCCATGCTAGTCACTAGCCTCTCTGATGCTAACACCATCTTATCCATGCTAGTCGCTAGCCTCTCTGATGCTAACACCAGCGTATCCACGCTAGTTCCTAGCCTCTCTGATGCTAACACCATCTTATCCAGTTTAGTTGCTAGCCTCTCCGAGGCTAACCCGAGGCTAACCCCATCTTATCTACGTTAGTCACTAGCCTCTCTGATGCTAACACCAGTGTATCCATGCTACTCGCTACCCTCTCTGATGCTAACACAAATGAATAGTCTCCTTCTCATTACTCAGCTCCAGCCTCTCAGTTAGCGGTGCCGGTCTCTCATTAATCAGATCAATAGGTGGCCTTGGAACAGATACAGCCTCCTGCTACGTGGATGTAGCGCCTGCTGGTTGCTCACTGGTCTTAGTTTTGGCCCTCATACTGCACCGTATCAATCCCCCCGTCTGTTTCTCTGCAGAGGCTCCAGAAACTTCAGCAGCTGCAGTGCTGATGATTTTGAGAAGATGATCCTGTTGACAGGAGGGACGTGTCTCCTGAACGTCCCTCGACCCGACGAAGCCTACAGCGCCCCCTTCTGTGGGAACAGCCTGGTTGACGTCGGCGAGGAGTGCGACTGTGGCTCAGAGAAGGTCGGAGGCTGTTTTATTTTGAAACTTTTAAGCCTGAGAACGGTTTGTGCTCCTGTTGGAGGAGTAAATCTAAACCAGTTTAACTCTTTGTGTTCAGGAGTGTGAGGAGGACCCCTGCTGTGAGTATCAGACTTGTAAACTGAAGCCCGGAGCTCAGTGCGCGTACGGAGAATGCTGCTACAAGTGCCAGGTAAACCCGACCCACTGCCTGCCCTCAGACCAGGTGTTTCAGCTCAGATGGTGTCCAGAACCAAACGGAGTCTCGGTGTTTGTGTGTCCAGTACCTGCCGGGAGGAACCATGTGTCGCTCGGGTAAAGACGAGTGCGATCTACCGGAGTATTGCAACGGCTCCTCGTCCCTCTGTCAGAGCGACGTCTTCGCCCAGGTGAGACCTGAGTCCTGCAGGTGGACTCCTCCAGGGGGAGGGGCTTCAGAGTAGCCCCTCCTCCAGGGGGAGGAGCTACTCTGAAGCCGGGTGTTTGTGTTTCAGAACGGGCAGCCGTGCAGGAACCAGCAGGCCTACTGTTACAACGGGAAGTGTCAGCACCATGACGGGCAGTGTCACGCCTTGTTTGGAACCAGTAGGTTTCTCCTCTTGCTTTCCTGTTCAGTCCTCGAGTGTGCTCATCATCATCATCTTCATCGTGTCTTCTTCTCGTCGTCCTCAGAGGCGACGGCAGCTCCTGAGATCTGCTTCAAAGAGGTGAACAGTAAAGGAGATCGCTTCGGTAACTGTGGCTACCAGCAGTACGGCTACAAAAAGTGTGAGAGCAGGTAAGCCTTTATTAGGACTTCGTACATCAAATTTATGAGAAAGCAGAAGGCTAAAGAATAAAAATCCAAGATGGCCGCCAGAGCTAATTTTTAAACTGCAATAACTCGGTCATTTTAAGACATTTTGGGCTAAAATTTGGTTTTTGTGGAAGCTAAGAAGGATCTCCATCACATACCGAAGCTAAATGAAAAATCCAAGATGGCCACCATAACTGAAATCAGCAGTGGGCACAGTTTCCCTAAAGCACTAACGGGAGCTTATTTCCTGATTAGTGCTTTAGGGTTTTGCTAATTTTTTTTACTTATTAGTGGATTAGCACTTGCAAAATTTATGGGCTAAATTTAAAAACACTAATTTATTTCTTTTAAATGTTATTGATCAACAGTTGAGGGTGAAATCTGTCAGACCTGTTGGTCATATGTGTGTCATTTATCCACTAAATCAATGGTTTTCAAATTGTTTTGCTTCCGACCCACAAAATAACAGCTGCAGACACTCATGACCCCAGATATTACTTGTTTACGTAGCAAACTTTGCTAATAACTGATTTGATTTATTGATTCAACAGGAAAAGATTATTAAAAATCAAGCCTGACTCAGCATAATTGCTGTTTTACAGCAGGTTCCTGTTCT
>NW_013952745.1:242691-248535 GCF_001266775.1 Austrofundulus limnaeus
AGTTAGTGCTTTAGAGTTAGGGGACCTAAATATTAAAGTTAGTGCTTTAGAGTTAGGGGACCTAAATATTAAAGTTAGTGCTTTAGGGTTAGTGCAACTAGTTTGTAGATTAGTGCTGCTCACCACTGGCTAAAATACCATTTTTAGACATAATTTGCTGAAATAGACGACAGATCTACAGATAAAGTCAGTCTAAGTAGAAAATGGCGGCCACGTGGAAAGTCCTTTCATAGTTCAGTAGTACTGCTCTGTCCTGGTCACATGAGCCCAGCTGTTGGTCCTGGTCTCCACAGGAACGCTCTGTGTGGGAAGCTGCAGTGCTCCAACGTTCAGAAGGTGACGGTCTTCAACATCGAGCCGTCCATCATCATCACGCCCATCGCCGGCGCCAAGTGTTACGGCGTGGACTTCATGCTGGGCTCAGACGTCCCCGACCCGGGCATGGTGAACGAGGGGACAAAGTGTGGAGAAGACAAGGTGAGGAGGAGGAGGAGGAGGAGCAGGTGCTGAAGCATCATTTAATTGTGTTTGGTGCCTTCAGGTGTGTATGAACTTTGAGTGTCGCAGCGTTGAAGTCCTGAACTACGACTGTGACGTGAAGAAGAAATGCCACGGACACGGGGTAAGAGCCGAGTGTCGTACCTGTCTGTCAGGTGTGTCACCTGGTCCCAGTCTGACCCCAGTCTGACCCGTCTGCATGTCTCAGGTGTGCAACAGCAACAAGAACTGTCACTGCGAGAGCGGCTGGGCTCCGCCCTTCTGCCAGCTCTCGGGTTACGGAGGCAGTGTGGACAGTGGACCCACGTGGAACGGTACTGCTCAGACTCACACCTGCGGGCCGCTCACCTGCCCGCCGCTGACTCTGCTTGTCCTCCGCAGATAAGGACACGTCTCTCAGGGACGGCCTGCTCGTCTTCTTCTTCTTCATTCTTCCTCTGCTCGCTCTGGGAGCGTTTGTTTTCTTACGCAGGAACGAGCTGCTGCAGAGGCTGGGGCTGAGCCGCAGGAAGAGGTCGCAGGAATACCAGTGAGTGACACATGTGATCGACCTTATTTAGCCCCGCCCCCTTTTTTTTAAAAACTACAATATGTCCTCACTGCTCGGTCACAACAGCTTTAACCCACAAATACACCCTGCTCACCTGTTACCTGTTCACTGACCTGATGTGTGTGTGGCGTTCACTGACCTGATGTTAGTGTGGCGTTCACTGACCTGATGTTAGTGTGGTGTTCACTGACCTGATGTTAGTGTGGCGTTCACTGACCTGATGTTAGTGTGGCGTTCACTGACCTGATGTGTGTGTGGCGTTCACTGACCTGATGTGTGTGTGGCGTTCACTGACCTGATGTGTATGTGGCGTTCACTGACCTGATGTTAGCGTGGCGTTCACTGACCTGATGTTAGCGTGGCGTTCACTGACCTGATGTTAGCGTGGCGTTCACTGACCTGATGTGTGGGTGGCGTTCACTGACCTGATGTGTGTGTGGCGTTCACTGACCTGATGTGTGTGTGGCGTTCACTGACCTGATGTTAGCGTGGTGTTCACTGACCTGATGTTAGCGTGGTTTTCACTGACCTGATGTGTGGTGTTCACTGACCTGATGTGTGGCGTTCACTGACCTGATGTGTGGCGTTCACTGACCTGATGTGTGTGTGGCGTTCACTGACCTGATGTTAGCGTGGTGTTCACTGACCTGATGTGTGTGTGGCGTTCACTGACCTGATGTGTGTGTGGTGTTCACTGACCTGATGTGTGGCGTTCACTGACCAGATGTGTGTGTGGCGTTCACTGACCTGATGTGTGTGTCTTCAGGGCGGACGAGGCGGCTTCAGCCAATCGCAGCAGAGGACCTCCTCCCAGAACGCAGCCTCCAGTTGTCGCTCGCAGCAACATGAACAACATCGTCAGAGACGGGGTGAGTCTGAAACCAGATCCTGGTCACAAAGTTCTGCTGCAGGTTTCTGATCGAACATAAAGATTTAAAAAACTAACTATGATGATGATGATGATGATGATGATGATGATCAGGAGGCGGAGCTACAATTTGTTTAGTTTAAAGTTGTTTTCCTCGTTAAACTGACGTTTTATCATGAATCAGCTGATCGATAACTGCTGAATCACTTGTTACACAACATTTAATCAACTAATGGAGTCGTTAATGAATCAGCTGATTGATGTCTGTGTGTGTGTGTGTGTGTGTGTGTGTGTGTGTGTGTGTGTGTGTGTGTGAACACTTCATCTGACTAAAACATGATTTATTTCACTAACTCTTCTTTCTAACTGTAGCATCACGCTCAGCTGCTGCCGCATGAGGTAAACTAACACCACTGTACGACAATAACTGTAAAATATCATAACTACACAAGAAATAACTGTAAAATATCATAACTACACAACAAATAACTGTAAAATATCACCACTGCTCTGATGAAACTGTAAAATATTTTCACACCATGTTTTCAGGAATAAAAAACGAATGAATCATTAATTTGTTTTCAGGGGGCGGAGCCCAACAGGACGCCTTCATCTCACATTCTGAGACCGCCTCCTCCTCCTCTGTAAGATCCTGTCCTGATTACACCTGAATGCACCATGTGACCTTGTGTCTACTGAAATATTTGTTTGTTTTCCATGTTTGTCACCTTCAGAAAACCCAAACCTTCTGCTGCATCTCAGCCTCTGGTGCCTCAAAGATCCGCCCCCGCTCCACCTGTGTAACCAATCAGGGGCCTTCTTCTCTTCACCCTCCCTCCTCTTCCTCTCCTTCTCGCCTTCTTCCTCCCTGAACTTCAGCCGCCGCTCCGTCAGAGCCGGTGTCCTTACCAACAGGATCCACGAGCCAGGTCAGAGGAGGAACAAGAAGGTAGCAGGACTGAAACTGAGCAGCTGCTCCTCGTTACTCCTCCTCCTCCTCCTCCTCCTCATCCCTGCCAGGTGACCTGGTCTGTAACTGAACCAGCCAATCAGAACTCAGAACAGCCAGACAAACACCAGAAACTCCTCCTACTGTTGGTGAACAAAAACTATTTCATATGAAGTGTTTAGCATGCTAGGTGGCTAATGATCACTTAATAAAACATTACAGGAATAAATATTTAAAAACAACAACAAAAAAGCAGAAATCAATAAGTTCACATTATTTACAGTTCAATCATTTTATATAAAAAAACGCTGTCTCATTAAAGAACCCTTTTATTACGCCCACTTTTCTCTGATTGGACAGTTTCCTGAAGCATCTGCCTTGTTTCTGAGCTGTGACACAAACTGAAGTTAAACTCTACAGGAAGCTTTTAATTTGAAAAGCCCCACAGGTGAGCAAATAAATGTAGTTTGGTCAGCAGGGGGCGTTGCAGACTAATAACTGCTTTATCAGAGTCAGCAGTTAGTCGTGTTCACCTGTCAGCAACAAGAAAAACCACTCTGATTGGCTGGTCCAGGGGGGGGGGCGGAGCCTGCACCTGCTCACTTCTGTTTGACTGAAAGCACTGGTGTCAGTTCTGCTCAGCACTGTCATAGGAATGTAACCACCCCGAGCTGCAGCCGGAGGCTGCTCTGTACCTCCTGCACTGCCCGGCTTTTGTTTTGTTTTTTGTTTTTATTTGTTTTGTTTCCTGAATTGTAAAAAAAACCCGCCCGTATGCAAACAGCGTCTGAGCGCACGGACCTGTGTAGACTTTTAGTTTCACGTGGTACGTCATGTTTCTGCAGAGACTGTTTGCACGTTTCCGGGTCAGATCCGTTTCACTGCAGGGATTTTTTGCTACTTCTTCACCGAGTAAACCAAATGTTTCTGCTCCCGTCACCGGACCTGGACCTGCACTGTTACACCAGGACGACGCCACGTTTTACCTGCAGGATCTGATTTTTAATTCGTTGTTTTTGAGTGTTTTTGCACAGGAACAGGAGGACTCTTAGAGCCAGCTTTGTGCCATTTAATAGTTTTTGTTTTTTTATGCCAGGATGAGGAAGAAAGAAATCAATAAAAATGACTGAAACTGTGCAGATCTCACGATGAGACTCAAACCACTCTGAGGACGGAAACCATCCAACACAAAAACAGAAACAAGGTTAACTAATAGCTGTGGCGGCCATCTTGAATTGGCCTGAATCCACTTGTAGACACAAAATCTGTCCACTGATTGTTGAGATATTTTGCTAACTGGTTAGCTTTTGAAGTCAAACTAAATTCAAAATGGCTGCTGCTGCCAGCTGACCTTCAAAGTAAGATGCAGCTTTGTTTTTGTGAAGGTCAGCTGGCTGCAGCCAGCTGACCTTCACAAAAACAAAGCTGCATCTTACTTTGAAACTAAGATTTAAGCAAATATTAAAGTTTGGGTTAAAGTTTCTGTGACACACCTACCCTTCAAATACAAAAAGTCAAAGAAAGCATCTTTATACTTAAGAAAATCTGCATAATACACATGATTTTTCCCATTTTGTCTCATAAATGGCCTATTTTCTTTTAGATTTGTCTCAGTCAAAGTGAAACAGGAAGTGACATCAAAGGGGAAATCTTTAATAAAATAAACTCGTTGTTTATTAAAACAAAATTATTTAAACTTTAACTCTTATTCGTCAGTAGCGACTAAAAATAATCTAAAACATCAGATTCTTCTCTACAGTTTTTGTTTTTGTAACAACACTGTTTACATCCAGACATTCCCCTATGACATCACTTCCTGTTTCCTCACACGCAAATATCTCAACAACCGTTCATCTCAACGACATGAAATTTGTTTTGCAGCATGTTCTCAATGCTACCTTTCCAAAAATGCATTCATGTTTATTACAAAAATCTGATGTCACAGGCCCTTTAAAGTGTTTTCAGATTTAATATAATAAGTCTAAAACGTTTTTCTTGTGTTTTAAAGATTAAACACATTGAAACTCAAGAGGTTTGAGTCTGAACGTAAGATTTGTTTAAAGATAACTTTAATAATAATCACCAGGCCGGTTCGTTACTTCCTGTTTAGATATCAGGAGTTTATGGCACGTTTTTAACGCCCTGAGTTTAGTCTCATAGGCAAGGAGGATCCTGCCAACGTGAGCAGTGTTGGGAACAGGGGAAATATATATATATATTTAGTTGATTTTTATACAGATTTCACTCTAAATACTTTATGTTATTCACATTTCATCATGTCGAGGAATGAAATAATAATGCCAAGTTTGGTCCGAGTACACTTCGATGGCAGTACTACAGTATTTGACTGGTACAATACACCGAGCTGCTGTTTCTGCAGCCTGAGAGGTAAAACTCAGGGCAAAATCAGCCTCTTCTCCCAGCAGCCCTTTCTTTATGCTCCTAAAACCTCATATCTTCTGTCACTGAAGGGTTTTTAATAGGATGAACTGTTTGTTGCAGATGTAATTCTGTGTCTGTGGTAATCAAATTATTTTATTTGTTGGTTTGAACTTTTTTTTTTCGTATGACGGAATCGAGTCGAGCCTGACTGACGGTTATAATGTCAAACTTTAAATGATGTTACTCCTGAGGATGACCCTGTAATTCTGATTTCAAAACCGTTTCCGGTAAATATAGCAACAGCGATGACTGACGGGGTGTTTTGTTTCAACCAATAATTTAATAAAGTTTATTCAAACTGATTGTAGCTGTTTGTTTGAAGTATCACTTAAAATGTGAACAAAGAAACGTGTTAAAGAAGCTAAAACTCAAATAACATTTGAACCAAACAGAAGTTTAAGTTTCATCGGATCTGCGGCCGTATGTCTTGGACACTCGGGTGAAGAGAGGGGCGGAGCTGTCAACTGACCACTACCTGGTGGTGAGTTGGCTCTGGTGGTGGGGGAGGAAGCCGGTCAGACCTGGCAGGCCCAAACG
>NW_013952745.1:251802-252978 GCF_001266775.1 Austrofundulus limnaeus
GAGGAATGTCATTCCATGCTTTAGTACAAACATAGAAGAAAGACCTCTGGCCGTAACAGTTTTTAAAAGTTGGTAATGTCAGGTATTATATTCTTACATTTGGCCGCAGCCCTCAGATAGATTTTCATTTTGGGGAAAAGCTTTGTGCAGCCTTGATATATGTATATAAACTGAAACAGCTGGACTAGTGCATCCTAAATTTAACATCCATTAATAGACTAGAACAGAAACAGCCTTTATTGTCGTGCGCGGGGAAGTTCAGGTGTAGTAGCAGCAGATTCATACATTAATCCACAGAAACAGTGTATTACTGTGTGACAACATCAACTGTAGCAATAATTATAATAGAATTAAAGATGGTAACAATACAAAACAGACAGATCAAAATAAAAACATGAATAATAATTACTGTACCGGACTATCAAGGTGAAATTAGATAATAATGAAAAATAAAAGCAAGCTACTGTGCAGAAAGATACGAAATTACAGGAAATGAGTCATGACAGACTCATGATCCGGGGAGTAGAGGTGCAAATTGATTTATATTCAGTCATTAAGTCCAGTATAGGAAAAGACAATGAATAATTCTTATTATCATTGTTGTTTATTATTTATATAATGATTGTGAGGTGGAGTTGTTCGGTGTACAAAAACAAACATGGATGCATATCGAGATTGTTGGGAGCTGTTGTGGCTATAGAGTCTAACAGCTGATGGGAGGAAGGATCTGTGGTAGCGCTCCTTTGTGCATTTAGGATGCAGCAGGCTGTCACTGAAGGAACTCTGCAGATCAGCTACAGTTTCATGCAGTTCCACAGTCAGAGTTCTTCTGAGAAGAGTGTCCATGTTGTGAGTCCAGTCCAGTTTATTGTTCAGGTGAACATCCAGGTAATTGTAAGAGTCCACTGTCTCAATGTCCACTCCATGGATGTTCACCGGTGTCAGTGAGGTGGGTCTGTGTCTGTGGAAATCCACCACCAGCTCCTTGGTTTTAGGAGCGTTGATCAGGAGGTGGTTCTGCTGGCACCAGTCCAAGTCCTGAGTCCACCGTCTGTCCTCTGAGTCCACCGTCTGTCCTCTGTGTCCACTGTCTGTACTCTGAGTCACTGTCTGTCCTCTGAGTCCACCGTCTGTCCTCTGAGTCCACTTTCTGTCCTCTGAGTCCACCATCTGTCC
>NW_013952745.1:253556-259564 GCF_001266775.1 Austrofundulus limnaeus
ACACCCCCCCGCGAGCTTTCATCTCGTGCCAAAAACACGTCCCGCTTTCTCTTATTTTCCGGCGTCGCAGCTGAACCGCAGGCAGGAAATGAAACAAAGCGACGGCCGGCGGAGCATGAAGCCGGCCGCCGCTGGAGTTCTGGGCTTCTGCGGGACAAAAGAAATCATTTATTTATTTTCATAAACAGGGATTGAAGTCTTCTTCATTATTTTGCTTCATTCAATAAAGAATTCTGTACTGAAGAGCTGCCGCCTCCGTCTCTTCTCTACACTCATCACATTAAAAACACTCCATTTGTGTGAATTTAATATATAAACATAAAATATATAAACTCTCAGGTGTTTTTAGACCCTGCACAAAACAAATGCTTCTATAGATAAAAATTAATGCTGTAAATATTTTATTAATGATAAAAATCTGATCTGTAAAGTGCTGATGTCACTGAAATCAGTTTAACTCCACAGTGAAGTCCAGGTCAGATGTTATCAGTCACAGAGACACAGTGACTTCATTAGAACTTCTTCTGGGTGAATGTCCTTTGAACAGACGAGAACAAGTCCCTTCAAACATGAAACGAAGAACAGAACCCTGTACCTGCAGTGAAACAGGAGGCTCGGTTCTGTTCTGGACCTGCTTCACTCTGTTCGGTACTATGAAATCTCAAGACTATCAAGGCCTTCTGGAGCTACATGCTGTTCAGAGTCAGAAAACCTGATGACAGGTGATGTGTCCTCCAGCAGGCAACGATCCCAAACACAGATAAAAACAGCCCAGAATCATGGATCAGGACCAAACAGTAAAAACCAGTGTTAAAATTTCAGTGTTAAATTTTTGGGTGTTGATTTAACACTCCCTAGGGTTATTTTAACACTTTAAGTAAACTGACTTCCAGTGTTGATTTCCTCAGTGTTGTCTCTGAACAGTGTTAAATAAGCTCCACCCACTTATATAACACTGAACAGTGTTGTTATGTAACACCATGCAGGGTTGGATAATTAGATAAATAATGTTTTGAGTGATGACTCTTACAAAACAAAAACAGGATGTGTAATAGTCTTACATGATTTACCCCATACCTCTACACATTAAACCAAGTGTGGAACAATTAATGTTAAATAACACAGAGCTTTATCATTAAACAAGTCCCTTACTTTGTAAAGCAATGCAACAGATTTAGCTAGTTTTATTCTTAAGTAATTAACATGTTTCCATGTCAGTTTCTCATCAATAATAACACCCAGAAACTTAACCTCACTTTATCTCTACACCATCAACTCTAAATGGAGTATTAACAGGGGTTTTTTTTGCTCATTGTAAATATCATATAATTAGTTTTACCCAAATTGAGTGATAATTTGTTAAGTTTAAAGCAGTTTTATATTTTCATAAATTCTGTTTGCATTTTTTCTAACATCCATTCTATATCTTGACCTTGACAAAAAAAAGTGGTGTCATCTGCAAATAAAACACATTTAAAGAACTCTGACACATTAAACAAGTCATTCACATACAAGATAAATAACTTTGGTCCAAGTATAGAACCCTGTGGAACTCCACACGTAACTCCACATAGTTCAGACCTTACATCGTGTACTTGTACAAACTGTTTCCTATTTTCCAAATAACTACCGGTAGATATCCACGGTAATGCTGGTCCTCTAATCCAGTATTTATTTAGTTCTTAGTGTGTGAATGTGAGTGTGAATGGGTGAATGTCTGTTAGTGTAAAGCGCTTTGGGGTCCGGAGGGACTTGAAAAGCGCTCTATAAGTTCAGTACCATACCATTTCAAGGAGAATGTTGAATGCTTTCTTTAAATCAACATAAAAACTGGAACAAAGTTGTTTTTGATCAGTAGTGTTTGTTATTTGTTCTGTCAGGTCCATAAGAGCCGTTGAAGTAGAGTTATTGACCAAATCCATATCGACTGCTACTTAAAATATTATTTTTATAGAGAAGTTGGTCTAATCTGATCGCAAATAACTTCTCCAAGACTTTAGAAAACTGTGGTAATATTGGTCTGTAATTACACACTTCTCACCATTTTTATAAATGGGAATTACCTTGGCTATTTTCATATTTGGAAATGTTCCTGTTGAAAATGATAAATTACATATATATGTAAAGGGTTTAATAACATAACCCATTACTTCCTTAACAAACATCATGGAAATTATGTTTTTGTATGTTTATGAATATTAAAGATGTTCATGAGAGTAAAAATGAGTTGTTTAGTTCAGGTTTATCAGTTGATCAAGTGTTTTTGACCATAAATCTTAAACCATGAGAGGTACTTTGATCTAAAGCTTTTGATAACAAAAACTCTCAAAACTTTATTTGAAGCTGTGTAAAACTACATCCCTCTGATCCTGTGGGTCGTGTTAAGCTGGATTAACCCCGTCGGTTCCGGATCATTTCCGTGGGTTCCGGTGAAAGCTGGCGGAGCCGCAGCGGACGGTGGCTCCTCCTCAGGCCGGATCATCTGAGGAGGACTGAACCTCTCGGAGCTGCTGGATCAGCCTCTCTGCTCTGGATTATTATCATCGGACTGTTTCTGGACCTTCTGATCTGGTCTCGGGTCTCCGGGTCGACGTGTGACGGTTCAGGCTCACCGGGAGCTCGGTTCTTCATGCCTCGGAGGCCCCGGGGAGCTCAGACCGCGGAGCCCCGGAGCAGGGCTCGGACACCGGGGAAGCACGAGAGGTAGGTCGGCTGTGGGAGCAGGACTGCTGTGGACCGATGTGTTCGGGTGGGTCCGGGCCGGTGGGAGGGTGTGGATCATGGACCGAGCCGTTCAGCTCGGTTAGGAAGGTTTTTTGTTTGTTTGTTTATTTGTTTGTTTGGAGAAGAAGCTGCTGGCTAACCTGCTAGCATTCCATTGTCACTGTTGTTAGGCTAACATGCTAACAGTAAAGAAATGCTAACTCCTCTCATTAAACGGGTCAGGTCGAACACAGAGGCAGAACTTTGATCCGTCCTGACCTCATACTTTAAACATCATCGTTTAATTTAATGTTTTTATCATTTAACGGGTTCGGGTTGTTGTTGTTCTGTTAGCATGTTAATGAAGCTAATGTTAGCATTAGCATAAGGAAACTCAAAATGTCTCCGGTGACGGTCACCGTGTTGTCCGGTGAGACTGAGTCAGGCAGGGGGACTAACGGGGACCACATCAACCGGTTCAGACCTCTTCGTTTTTAATTGTCACTGGTAATGTTACCGGGAGCGGGCCCTTGTTTGTACGGGGGTTGGTAGTTTGAAACCCGTCAGCCCACAGACAGCGTGGGAAACAACCTTTATTCATACAGATATTACATGATGACACACACTTTCTGCACGTTAAAACAAAAGTGTAACACACACACACACACACACACACACACACACACACACACACACACACACACACACACACACACACACACACATAAATCATAAGGGAGCTGTTAGTAAAGATACACAGTCAAAAATTATCACCAATATTTTTGTTTTATTTAACCTTTTATAAGAAAAAAGAACAGATTTATTTTTCAAAGTCAGTTTTTCACCATATGATTCATACATTTATAAATGTCATAGTTTATAAACTAAATATTTAACTTACAAATTGAATATTTAGATAGCTAGCTAAATATTTAAGTTTCAAGCTAAATATTTAGCTCAAAGTTAAATATTTATCTTGTTAACTAAATATTTAATTTGTAAGTTAAATATTTAGTTTATAAACTATGACATTTATAAATGTATGAATCATATGGTGAAAAACTGACTTTGAAAAATAAATCTGTTCTTTTAACTCATAAAAGGCTAAATAAAACAAAAATATTGGTGTAATTTTTGACTGTGTAACTTTACAAACGACACCTCATAAAATCATCTCATGTTTTAACTAAAACAGTTTCGTATTTATAGAAATCTGTATAAATCTGATTATATTGATGCATAAAACTGGTGAATCATTGATGTGTTTTTTATTTAATTACAGAAAATCTCTTTGGGTTTTTGTTGCAGTGAAATATGTTGAACACAGAAATATATTTTAATTAACTAAAGCTGTTTTTATCTGTTAAAAGAAGTAAAACAGATTTTAAAATGACAGTTTTAGTAAAGCTGAAGAGCTGTTGAAATCAACCAAAGAAGTTGAATCTGAGACATTACAGCTAAAGAAAATAAACAAAATACTTGTTTAAAGCTGCAAAAAGGAAACACTAGTTTAAAATAAGAAATTTAAATGTAACAAAATCTAAAATTAGCTAAGGATAGCTGAAAGGTACTTTCAGCAAATGATTAGATAAAGGCTAAAAGTTATAAAAGTCTGGCTAAATGTAAGAAATGACACTAGCTAAAGGCTTAATGTAGCAAAGAGTCATTAAAAATAGACTAGCTAAACTAATATAAGCTAAAATGATCAAAATATTAACTAAAACAAAAGTAAAATGTTTGCTAAAATACCGAATGGCTAGCTAAATGCTAAAATGTACAAAAGAAAAGTTAAAAGTGTAGCTAACTGAAACTAGAATTATCAAAATAGCTAAATGCAACAAAGACTAGCTAAAAGGATCAAGACATTAGCTTAATGTATCAAAAAGCTTACTAAAAGTAAAAGGATTAGAGGCTAGCTAANTAGCTAAATGCAACAAAGACTAGCTAAAAGGATCAAGACATTAGCTTAATGTATCAAAAAGCTTACTAAAAGTAAAAGGATTAGAGGCTAGCTAACAGATCTGAAAATGAACCAAATATAACTTCAAAATAAAAAGTTAAATGTTAGCTAAAAGTGTCAAACAAAAGACGAGCCAAAAGCTTAGACTAGCAAAGGATGTAAAGGTATTTACAGCAAATATTTAGGTAAAAGCTAAAAGTCTAGCTGAATGTAATATGTGACTAGCTACAAAGATCAACACTAGCTAAAGGCTTAATGTAGCAAAGAGTATTTAAAAATAGAAATACTAGCTAAAATAATATAAGCTAAAATGATCAAAATGGCTAGTTAAATGCTAAAATTTACAAAAAGGAAAGCCAACATTTAAAAGTGAAGCTAATTGAAAAGTAAAGCTAGAATTATCAAAGTAGCTAAATGCAACAAAGACTAGCTAAAAGGATCAAGACATTAGCTTAAAGCTTAATGTAGCAAAAAGCTAATAAAATTAAAGGACTAGAAGGCTAGCTAAGAAATAAAAAAACTAAAATGAGCCCAATATAACCTTAAAATAAAAAGTTAAATGCTAGCTAAAAGTGTCAAACAAAAGACAAGCCAGAAGCTAAGGTTAGCTAAAAGCTAAAAGGAAACTTGACGTTGAATCTTTTTTTGAATATTTAACACAAACAGACTGTTCAGGATGTATTTAATAAATACTTCATACTTCAGTATTTTCATTCAGCTTTACTGTAAAATGTTTGGATGAGTTAAAGTTTATTTGAACCTTCAGGAAGCTGAACGTCAGATTAAAAACCTGGTTGGTCGGTCCTGAAGAACCCAGGAAACGGTTCTGATCCAGACCTCTTCTCTTTGTTTTATCTGGAAATTTACATCAGTTTATTAAAACATTAAAAACATCTGTAAATAAAATATTTAACCTAAAAACAGTTTAAGATTATACTTTTACCTAAATCCATCCAGTAACTGAAGAGATATTTTGCTAACAGACAGACGGGGGTAACGTCACAGTTCTTGGTTGCAGTACTTGTTGAGGATGACTCTCAGCTACTACCACACCAGAGTTCAGCTCAGCATCCATCAGACTGACTCACTGGTAGCTGCTGTTTGTGTGATGGATGATAGAGTAGCTGTGGCGGCCATCTTTGGTGGGACTGTCTTCTCATGGTTTCATTCAAATTTGTTCAATGTTTGATGAGATATTTTGCTAACAGAGGTAGAATACACTATGACAAGCAGAGCCTTCCTGCCTTCATCAGTCGCCAACGAATAACTGACTTCCTGTTCTTAGAAACATGTCGGGAGGAAGTGTGTGTGTGTGTGTGTGTGTGTGTGTGTGTGTGTGTGTGTG
>NW_013952745.1:262679-264624 GCF_001266775.1 Austrofundulus limnaeus
CTAGCAGCCTCGCACCGAGGACCTATCCACGTCATCATTTACCCAGAATGCTTTGTGTGCAAATAAAATGGCTCCGTCCGTGTTAAAATATATTTTTAAAATTCACAAAACTAAACAGCCTACAGTATTTTTACAGTCTTTATTTTACAGTTAAAGTAAATGTTTATTAAATAAAGTCTAATGTTACAAATAATCATGGATCCTTTCAACAGCTGATGCGTCTTGTTGCCCAGAGAACAGGGGGCTGATGGGAAGTGTAGTTTACTAAAATGTTCTGTTTTTGTGTGTCAGGATTCTGTTTGTGTGATCGGACCCTCGGTTCTGTTGACCATGAACCCTCTGAACCAGATGAAGACGGGACTGAGCAACAACCCTCACAGGTACGACCCGAGCAGGTTTTTATCTGCCTGTTTTTATCCGGACCTTAACGTCACTAAAACCTCCGACCCGGTTCTGATGTGTGTACGCAGCGACGGCTCGTACCCCTACGACCCCTCCAGCTGGCAGCAGCCCACCAATCAGCCCACAGGGTCCCTGTCTGTGGTCACCACGGTCTGGGGGGTCACCAACCCTTCAGCCAGTCAGGTATGACATCATCACACGGGTCCACCAGATCCTGTTCTCTGACCCACGGTCCCAGGGTCAGCCTCTGAAGTTCTTTTTCTGTCTCTCAGGGCCTGGGGGGAGGGGTGATGGGGCCTGGGAACAACCCGGGTGGGGGCCCCATGATGCAGGGCCCCGGGGGACCAGGGATGGCTGGCGGACCCGGGGGCTACATGGGCCAGCCGGGGTACGGCGAGCACAGCAAAGGCTACATGAACCAGGGCATGTACGGGCGGACGAGCGGGGGGTACGCCGGAGGCCCGGGGGGGTACACGGGCAGGTGGGTGCTTCTGATCGCTTTGACCTTTGATTTATAAAAACTAAAGATCTGAAAAGATTTAAATAAAGTCTCTGTCTTCAGTTACCCGTCAAACCCCGGGGGCTCCCGAGGCTCCACTGACTTCACTCAGGCTGCTGCCGCCGCCGCCGTCGCTGCTGCCGCCGCTGCCACCGCAACTGCCACCGCCACCGCAACCGTTGCCGCCATCCAGGAGAAACAGAACCAGGAGATGAACTACGGACAGGTGAGACGTCCTTAATCCGCTGTTTTCTAATCCAGGGTTCCTGCAGATCCTTAAAACGTCCTAAAATGTCTTAAAAAGTCTTAAAAAGTCTTAAATCAATCTTCAGAAGTCTTAAAAATCTAGTCTATCTTAAAAGTCTAATGTTACAGCTAATCGGGGATCCCTTTAAAGTCTTAAATTTAACTGGCCTTAAACGGTAGGAACCCTGTAATCAGATTATTTAACCTGTTAAAACGGTTCTGTTCGTGTCTCAGATGGGGGGTCCGGCCTACAACAACCAGTTCATGGGACACCCTGGCCCCCGTGGCCCTCCCAACATGGCGCCTGGAGGTATGGGCCCAGGTCCAGGCCCCACGAGGGGTCCACCCTCTATGGGTTCGATGTATGGAGCTGGAGGGGTCCAGCAGAGGGTCCCTCAGCACCCAAACTATGGTCCTGGACCCCAGCAGGGTCACATCCGGCCCCAGCAGGGTCTTAAACGGCCCTACAGCTCAGAGGTGAGGAGAAATAAATCTTTAAACGTTTTCAGGTTTTCATATTTTCTGTTAATCTGTCTGTTTTGGTCCTCAGTCGTTCTCAGGAATGTCTCAGCAGTACGGTGTTCCCATGGGCTCCAGCGTCAGCGTAATGCCCGGTCCTGGTGGCGCTGGAGGGTCCATGCCGGGCTCAGGTGGAGGCGGGCACGCCGGTCCCAGTCCCGGTCCGTACTCCGGTCCCAACATGCAGTACCATCCAGGTACAGAGAGGTGGAGTTAAAGAACTGAAGGATTCTTGGTCACATTTAGGAAAATAAACAAACTTTTTATATTTTTGCTGTT
>NW_013952745.1:268011-271510 GCF_001266775.1 Austrofundulus limnaeus
TTCACCCTCTTCTATCCACCTGGCCCTGGACCTTATGTAGGCTCCCTTAGCCTTATTAATATACATGTCATCTAATTTAGACTGCAGTTTCTTTATATTGTCTTTATCTTCTTCAGTCCAATTTAATTTACTATAAAGTGACATAAGATCTTTGACCACTATTGTTTCTTCCATTCTTATTTTCCTATTTAAATCTTTTGCAAATTTAATTGAATTGTTCCCTGCTTAATGTTTCCTGCTTTCTGTTCTCTGTTTCCTGTTTCCTGTTCCCTGCTTTCTGTTCCCTGCTTCTTGTTCCCTGCTTTGTTTCCTGCTTCCTGTTTCCTGCTTCCTGTTTCCTACGTTCTGTTTCCTGCTACCTGTTTTCTGTTTCCTGTTTCCTGCTTCCTGTTTTCTGTTTCCTGTTTCCTGCTTCCTGTTTCTTACGTTCTGTTTCCTGCAACCTGTTTTCTGCTTCCTGCAGCAGGACCAGTTCAGCAGTCAGAGCGGGGGTTTGCCCTCCCTGGCAGCAGGGGGCGCTGGTGGTGTCTACAACTCCTTCAGCCAGCAGTCGGGGGTAAGCTGAGCTGTTCTCTAAGTTCTCTAACGTTGGGTTTAGAAAAACTTTTCTGACTTGTCGTGTCTGTCAGCCGGGTCGAGGCTTACCTGGATACCCGTCTTCTCCGGTTCCTGGAAACCCGACTCCTCCCATCACCCCCAGCAGCTCCATGGCCCCGCCCTACATGTCACCGGGCAGCGGCGACGTCAAGCCAATGACCTCCTCCTTCCTGCCTGACATCAAGCCCAACATGGCTAGCTTGGCTCCTCCCCCTCCTACAGGTCTGCTTCTTTCTGTTTGTCTGATGATGTCACAGGAAGTTTGCTGGTGCTGATGACTTCCTGTCCACAGGTAACCCGAGCGACAACCTGCGACTGACGTTTCCTGTCAGGGACGGCGTGGTCCTGGAGCCCTTCAGGCTGGAGCACAACCTGGCCGTGAGCAACCACGTCTTCCAGCTGCGCGAGTCCGTTTACAAAACGCTCATCATGAGGTACCGACTCACCTGTGGGGGGTCCGGGGTTCTGTCAGAGGAACAACACCTGGTGGGGTTCCTCTGATGATTCTAACGTGTTTCGTTGCGTTCAGACCCGACCTGGAGCTCCAGTTCAAGTGTTACCACCACGAGGACCGACAGATGAACACCAACTGGCCCGCCTCGGTCCAGGTGCGCTCCCTGTCCTCTGGTCTCAGAGCCCACTCACCTGTGAACGCTCCGACGTGTCTGATGCTGTTTGTGTTTCTGGCTGCTCCTCAGGTGAGCGTGAACGCCACGCCTCTCACCATCAAACGAGGCGACAACAGAACTTCCCACAAACCCCTCTACCTGAAGCAGGTGTGTCAGCCGGGCCGGAACACCATCCAGATCACCGTCACCGCCTGCTGCTGCGTAAGGAAACACACCTGCCTGAAAGACACACGACCTGTCAATCATTAGGCTGTCCTCCAGAGCCCAGCCTCTGATGATGTCACAGCTGGAGGCGGAGTTTTAGTCTCGTTAATCTCATTTTTCTACCATCAGCAGAACCAAACTAACAAAAGACGTTAAAGATTTATCAGAGTTTTATATCGAGCCTCAGAGCTGCAGCTCCTTATAATTCAGGTTTTATTAAACTCAACTGGTTCAACATAACCCGGTTTAATCTAATCCTGGGTTGATCCATCCCTGGTTTAATATAACCCTGTTTTAAAATAACCCTGGTTTAATATAAACCAAGTTAATCTAACGCTGGTTTAACCTAACCCAGATTAATCTAACCCTGGTTTAATCAAGCCCAGTTTAATCTAACCCAGGTTTAATCTAGCCCCTTAAACCTAACCCTGGTTTACCATAACACAGGTTTAATCTAACCCAATTTAACCTAATGTAGATTAATGAAACCCAGGTTTAACCTAAACCACTTTAATCTAACCCAGGTTTAATCTAACCCAGTTTAATCTAACCCAGGTTCAATCTAACCCAGTTTAATCTTGCCCAGTTTAATCTAACCCTGGTTCAATCTTACCCAGTTTATCCTAATTTAGATTAATCTAACCCAGATTAATCTAACCCAAGTTAATATAACCCAGGTTTAATCTAATCCTGGGTTGATCCATCCCTGGTTTAATCTAACACTTGTTTAATCTAACCCAGATTAATCCTAACCAAGATTAATTTAAACCAGTTTAACCTAAACCAGATTAACCTAACCCAGGTTTAATCTAATCCTGGCTTAACCTAACCCAGATTAATCCATCTCTGGTTTATTCTAACCCAGATGAATCTAACTCGGGTTTAACTTAACCCAGATTAATCTAACTCAAGTTGATTCTAACCCAGATGAATCTAACCCAGATTAACTTAACCCAGATGAAGCTAACCCAGATTAACCCAGATTAATCTAACCCAGATTAATCTAACCCAGATTAATCTAACCCAGATGAAGCTAACCCAGTTTAACCTAACCCAGATTAATCTAACCCAGATTAATCTAACCCAGATGAAGCTAACCCAGGCTTAACCTAACCCAGATTAATCTAACCCAGTTTAACCTAACCCAGATTAATCTAACTCAGATTAATCTAACCCAGGTTTAACCTAACCCAGATGAAGCTAACCCAGGTTTAACCTAACCCAGATTAATCTAACTCACATTAATCTAACCCAGTTTAACCTAACCCAGANTCAGATTAATCTAACTCAGATTAATCTAACCCAGTTTAACCTAACCCATATTAATCTAACCCAGTTTAACCTAACCCAGATTAATCTAACTCAGATTAATCTAACACAGTTTAACCTAACCCAGATTAATCTAACCCAGTTCAACGTAACCCAGATTAATCTAACCCAGTTCAACCTAACCCAGATTAATCTAACCCAGTTCAACCTAACCCAGATTAATCTAACCCAGATTAATCTAACCCAGTTTAACCTAACCCAGATGAAGCTAACCCAGATGAAGCTAACCCAGATGAAGCTAACCCAGATTAATCTAACCCAGATGAAGCTAACCCAGATGAAGCTAACCCAGATGAAGCTAACCCAGTTTAACCTAACCCAGATTAATCTAACCCAGATTAATCTAACCCAGATTAATCTAACCCAGTTTAACCTAACCCAGATGAAGCTAACCCAGATGAAGCTAACTCAGGTTTAACCTAACCCAGATGAAGCTAACTCAGGTTTAACCTAACTCAGGTTTAACCTAACCCAGATTAATCTAACCCAGATGAATCTAACCCAGATTAACCTAACCCAGATTAATCTAACTCAGATTAATCTAACCCAGTTTAACCTAACCCAGATTAATCTAACCCAGATTAATCTAACCCAGTTTAACCTAACCCAGATGAAGCTAACCCAGATGAAGCTAACTCAGGTTTAACCTAACCCAGATGAAGCTAACTCAGGTTTAACCTAACTCAGGTTTAACCTAACCCAGATTAATCTAACCCAGATGAATCTAACCCAGATTAACC
>NW_013952745.1:271954-277159 GCF_001266775.1 Austrofundulus limnaeus
TAACCTAACCCAGATGAAGCTAACCCAGATGAAGCTAACCCAGCTTAACCTAACCCAGATTAATCTAACCCAGTTCAACCTAACCCAGATTAATCTAACCCAGTTCAACCTAACCCAGATTAATCTAACCCAGTTCAACCTAACCCAGTTCAACCTAACCCAGATTAATCTAACCCAGTTTAACCTAACCCAGATAAAGCTAACCCAGATGAAGCTAACTCAGGTTTAACCTAACCCAGATGAAGCTAACTCAGGTTTAACCTAACCCAGATGAAGCTAACCCACCTGTCTGTGTGCAGTCTCACCTGTTCGTCCTGCAGCTCGTCCACCGTCCCTCGGTGCGTTCGGTTCTTCAGGGTCTGATGAAGAAGAGGCTGCTGCCGGCGGAGCACTGCGTCACCAAGAGTACGTTCTTCTTCTCTGCTTTTAAAACCAGTTCTGAAACCAGTCCAGACCTGCTGCTCCTGGTTTCTGGACCTCAGGATCAGTTTTGTAGTGATTTATTTTATGAACTGAGTTTGTTCTTGTTTTTGTTTTTCAGTAAAAAGGAACTTCAGCAGCGGCTCAATCCCTGGGACCCCCGGGTTAAACGGAGAGGACGGTGTGGAGCAGACAGCCATCAGAGTCTCGTTAAAATGTCCCATCACGTTCCGGCGCATCCAGCTGCCCGCCAGAGGCCATGACTGTCGACACATACAGGTGAGGACGTCGGCCAATCACAGTCCACCTCTGGATACCAGGAAGTAGAAAACAGGAAGTACTCAGGAGCAGCAGGAAGTGGTGAGCCATCGAATCAGTTTGTTTTTCTTCCCTCAGTGCTTTGACCTGGAGTCGTACCTGCAGCTGAACTGTGAGAGAGGAACCTGGAGGTGTCCCGTCTGCAAGTAAGAACCCAGACTGGACCTGCTCAGTCCAGACCTGCTGGGTCTGAGGTCTAGGTCCTCCTCAGACCCAGCAGGTGTGAGGAGGACCTTTAAAGACCCATGTTTGTGTTTGCAGTAAAACGGCTCTGCTGGAGGGCCTGGAGGTGGACCAGTACATGCTGGGGATCCTCATCTACGTCCAAAAGTAAGAGCCTGCTTACACTGAGGGGGTGGGGCTTAAAGAGAGCTGTGACTGAGGGGGCGGGGCTTTAAGAGAGTGATCACTGAGGGGGTGGGGCTTAAAGAGAGCTGTGACTGAGGGGGCGGGGCTTAAAGAGAGCTGTGACTGAGGGGGCGGGGCTTAAATAGAGCTGTGACTGAGGAGCGGGGCTTAAAGAGAGCTGTGACTGAGGGGGTGGGGCTTAAAGAGAGCTGGTGACTGAGGGGGCGGGGCTTAAAGAGAGCTGTGACTGAGGAGGCGGGGATTAAATAGAACTGGTGACTGAGGGGCGGGGCTTAAAGAGAGCTGTGACTGAGGGGGCGGGGCTTAAATAGAGCTGTGACTGAGGGGGCGGGGCTTAAAGAGAGCTGGTGACTGAGGGGGCGGGGCTTAAATAGAGCTGTGACTGAGGGGGCGGGGCTTAAAGAGAGCTGTGTCTGAGGGGGCGGGGCTTAAATAGAGCTGGTGACTGAGGGGGCAGGGCTTAAAGAGAGCTGTGACCGAGGGGGCGGGGCTTAAAGAGAGCTGGTGACTGAGGGGCAGGGCTTGAGAGCTGTGACTGAGGGGGCGGGGCTTAAATAGAGCTGGTGACTGAGGGGCGGGGCTTAAATAGAGCTGGTGACTGAGGGGCAGGGCTTNAGCTGGTGACTGAGGGGCAGGGCTTGAGAGCTGGTGACTTAGGGGCGGGGCTTAAAGAGAGCTAGTGACTGAGGGGCGGGGCTTAAATAGAGCTGTGACTGAGGGGGCGGGACTTAAGGAGAGCTGGTCTTAATGAACTCTTCCTCTCTCCTCCTCCTCCTCGCTCAGCTCCGACTACGAGGAGATCACCATCGACCCGGTCTGCTCCTGGAAGCCGATCCCGGTGAAACCCGACCTCCACGTGAAGGAGGAGCCAGACGGTCCGGTCCTGAAGCGCTGCAGGACCCTGAGCCCGAGCCACATGGTCCTGCCCAGCGTCATGGAGATGATCATCTCCCTTGGCCCCGCCCCCTCCAACACGCCCGCGGCGCCGTCCTCCTCTTCCTCGCCCATGCCGTACCCGTCCCTGCCTTCAGGGGGTGGGGCCAGCAGCAGCAACACACCTGACTTCCCCTCAGCAGGTGGGTCACGTGACCCGGGTCTGTGCTCTGGAACAGGACCCGGGTCAGGACTGACCCGTGCGTCTCGTCCCTCAGCTCCGTCCTTTCCCGCTCCGTCGGCGCCGTTCTCTGACTTCAGCGGACCCGGGTCTCCCAGCGTGGGGAACTTCTCCTCCCCCGGACCTCCCCCCCTCCCCTACCAATCAGAGCTCTCCAGTGCCCTCCTCACCCCCGACAAGCCCCCCCCTCACCCGCTGGCTACACAGGTAGGCTGATTCTTCATCATCATCATCATCATCATCATCATCATCATTTTATTCTGTTCTTTTTTATATTTAATCTCCTCTCGTCTCCCAGCAACAGTCTCAGGGTCTCCATGGCAACAACCAGGTGATGCAGAGAAACAACCAGAACCCTCGTCTCCAGGGCGACGCCCCCTTTGGGCTGGGGGAAGTTCCAGAACCTTCTCTGGATGTAAGTAGACCCGTCCCCGGGCTCTGGTCCTGGTTCTGACCCCGGGCTTTGGTCCTGGTCCTGGTCCTGGTCCTTGTTCTGACCCCGGGTCCTGGTCCTGGTTCTGGTTCTAGTTCTGGTCCTGGTTCTGACCCGGTGTTTGTCTCTGCAGCTGCTTCCAGAACTGACCAACCCAGACGAGCTGCTGTCCTACCTGGGCCCGCCGGACCTGCCCAACAACAACGATGACCTGCTGTCTCTGTTCGAGAACAACTGACCCCCCTCTGCTCCAGAACCGGACCGGACCGGACCGGCCCGGCCTGAGGCAGCGCTGTAACCTACAGACTGTCCCGCCATCGGTCCAGACGGATCAGAACCTTTCAATATGAAACCCGTTTGTGTGACTCAGAACCTTGAAGTTATTTTATCCTTTTACCTGAACTTTGATCAGTTCCTGTCAGAACCGGGCCTGGCCTCAGAACCACCGGGCACAGTCCTGAAGAAACCCGGTCACGTCTCACGGATCAGAACCACCTGGAAGTTTTAAAGACCCGATTCTGGTTTCGCCTGCAGAGGTCCAGAATTAAACTGAAGTCCTGACCAGCTCCTGCACCAGATTCTGGTTCTGGTTCTGGTCCAGACCCGTTCGTTTAAACAGATTTTAATCACCATTTGGGTTTTTAAACACAGAACTTTTAAAAGTTTTATTTAAAGGACCGGTTCTGAACCAGAGCCGGTCCAAACAGGACCGGTCCAAACAGAACCAACACCTGTGTTTGAGCGTGTGGTTAGGCCTTCATCTTCATCATCCTCATCGTCTGGGTTCTGTTTGTTGTGAAGTGACGATGGAGTCCAGACCGTTGTGTTCTGGTCCCGGTGGGCCCGTTGTGATTCAGTAACGAAGATAAAAACCTGAATAATGAGATGAATGAATAATCTTTGTAATTTAATAAACACTCGCAGTCTGAGTCTGATGTGTCCACTTCCTGTCAAATGGCGGCCATCTTGAATGGGACCTATGGGATAAAACTTGTGCCAACAGGAACTGAATCTGAATGTTCATGATTTGAAACTGAATTAATTGGTTTGAAAATGAATTAATTTGCTTTAAAACTGTATTTTGATTTATTAAAAATTCAGTTTGACTACTTTCACTTTCAGTTCCATGGCTGTGTCCAAAACGGCAGGCCGGGTCCTCCGGAGGACCCAGACTACCCGGTCGAGGTGGGCCGGGTCCTTGGTAGACCGGGAAGACCAGAAGAAAAAAAGGCTGTGAATTTGGACGGTCTAGCCTCCCCTCCTTACCCCGGTGTACGTCTTACCTAGCAACTGTGACGATGCTAAACAAGCAAACTTAAATCAAAATTAGGAAAATACCAATATATTAGTATTATTAATATCACAAAACTATAAAATGAACTTAAAAGTATCATTTGAAGAACTAATTGACCCGCTGTAGGTTCATGTTTATTTCGCTTTTTTTTTATGGCAAAATATTTAAAAACATGTCCATACAAATGATAAGTGTTAGAATTACAACCGCTAATTTTTTTAATTTTTATATCGCCATATTTTTATTTAAAACGTATTATTTTCTCTCGCTTCGTCCGTCATTACTAGCTTTAAAAAATCTCCAGTTGGACCGCAATGCATTATGGGATATGCTGGGCCGGGAAGGATCCATCGGACCTGTCCTTCGATTCGGGCCAAAGGAAGGATGTATTTGTCGGACGCATCGGAGGAGTCTTCGGTTTTGGACGTCCTTCGTCGCGGCGCTGTGACGTACGAGGATGATGAATTCGACCTTCGGAGGACCCGTCCTGTTGTTTTGGACACAGCCGTGGAACTGAAAGTGAAAGTAGTCAAACTGAATTTTTAATAAACCAAAATACAGTTTCAAAGAAAATTAATTCAAATTCAAAACTTTAAATAAAGTTTCAATTTAGTGAAATTTATTTTCAAACCAGCGCATTCAATTTAAAGTTATGAACATTCAGAGTCAATCTGAAGAATTCAAATTCAGTTCCTGCTGGAACCAGATTTATCCCATAGCTTCTTTTCATGAACAAAATGAACGATAGATACTTCATTGATCCAAAAGGGAAATGACAGTTTGGTTCAACCCCCACATGGCTATCGTTGACACCTAATTAACACCTATTGTTAACAGGGGGTGGAGTGATACTGCCAATGGCAGCACTGTAGGAGGGGGACAACTGAAAACGGAGGCCTCCACCTCTGTTTAATGATGGACGGTCTTTCTTTACAAAAATGTCTTCTTTTACTCCTCTCTCAAACCAACGTTCCTGCAAAGGCTGGTTCACCCCAAAGATCCGGTGCCCCGGCACAAACAGAGCAATGTAGGTTTGAGAGAGGAGTAAAAGAAGACATTTTTGTAAAGAAAGACCGTCCATCATTAAACAGAGGTGGAGGCCTCCGTTTTCAGTTGTCCCCCTCCTACAGTGCTGCCATTGGCAGTATCACTCCACCCCCTGTTAACAATAGGTGTTAATTAGGTGTCAATGATAGCCATGTGATGTCAGTATGAGTCACCTGTGAACGATGGCCATGTGATGTGAGTATCAGTCAC